>NC_092415.1:194542936-194560436 GCF_040894005.1 Engystomops pustulosus | reverse complement strand
GGGGTTGAGGAGATATCCTGATATCTGTGCGCAGTGTGTACAGGCCCCTATCCGCTCCATGCCTCCCGTCTAGTAAAATTCCACTTTTCCCCTTAATACACAATATCAATTTGTCTGACTATTGCGGCTCTCAGGGAGACAAATGGCCCTTCTGTCTCTGGTGAAGAAGCTAACAGGAGCTTATAAATGGGCGGCAGACCCTGCAGATAGCACAGATCAATCTTCTAACATGGAATTACTTACCCAAAACAAGGTGACCTCCAAGACACGAGCCGAGATTAAGTCACAAAATCTGACATGAACTTTTTACCCTCTGGAGGGCGCTCTCCATTACTACAGTACATCATGCAGCTTGGTATTAGATTAGTAATAGGACATAATAAGACAGGAAGCGGTTAACTGGAAATTACCCGCTAGATGGGAATCTATTAATGACTGATTATTTATTTACTGCCAACCTCTGATCTTCTTCAGACGTGAATTCTGGAAAATATAGAGTTAAAATGGGGCTTATTAACCTAATAATGGTTTACACTTCTTTACTGAGAGGAGGTATTGTGTTGTATTGTATTGTGTTGTACTACATTGTATCGTATTACATTGTGTTGTGTTGTATTGTATTGTACTACATTGTATCGTATTACATTGTGTTGTATTGTATTGTGTTGTGTTGTATTGTGTTGTCTTGTGTTGTGTTGTATTGTTTGGAGAGGCAGTGGCAAATGTCAAATGTGCTTCCCTCAAACATGTACAGAGATATCTGCTACAATAGTGGACACTTGTGGTTCTTCAGCACTAGAACTTCCAAGCTTTGGTTGAGAGTGGTAGTTTGGAAAAGCCAAGAACCACAGGTGGACCATGTTCTACAATATGACATTTAGACATTGACCTCCAAAAATGTCTCAGATCAATGTATAATTGTCCTAAAGGGATAGGGTGGACATGGGGTCCCATAACGCTAGGACAGTGGTGGCGAACCTATGGCACGGGTGCCAGAGGTGGCACTCAAAGCCCTTTCTGTGGGCACCCGGGCCATCGCCCCAGCACACCAGACAGGACTCAAAGAATTTTCCTGCAGTTCCAAGCAATTTAAAAGATGCTGCTTCCAGTCATATTTTAAAGTGATATTTACTTAGTTACTTGGGACTGTCGGAAGAGGCAGAATATGTAGACAGGGCCAAATTTTTTTGGAGGACCTCCTGCTGGCCCCATGATTCTCTGTGTACAGAGAGACACTGGAAAGAAGCTACAATTATGCACATTTTCCCTCCTTCTTTCTACTATGTTGCTGTCCTCAGGAGCCCAGTATGATTGAACGTTGTTGAAGAACATGGAGCAAAAAGTTACTGCTTTAACTGGTTGGCACCTTGCGATAAATGAGGGGGTTTGGGGTTGCAGTTTGGGCACTCAGTGGCTAAAAAGTTCGCCATCACTGCTCTAGGATATTGGGGCAGGTTATGTGTTGTAGTTCTAGCTGGACTGTTGGAGAACCACTATACTAGAGCCAGAAATATCCAAGTAATCTATCAATGTGTTCTCTACACCCCAAAATGTGTAGAATTTTGCCACCTGCAGGTCTAAACATGTTTTAACATGTAAGTACTGGGAGCTTGAGGGTGCAGCCACACGTTCAGTTTTTCGGATGCAGTTTCTGATGCCCAAAACAGGAGTGGAGTGAAAATAGAGGAGGAGTCGCAATTCTTAATGATAAGTCCTTAACCATTATGATCCAAACCTGCTTTTGGGTTCAAAAACTGCATCTGAAAAACTGAACGTGTGGCTGCACCCTAAGGGTAGACTTAGGGTCCCATAACTCCAGACTCACGCATGTTGAGAGTTCTAGTGGTTGGAGTCAGTGATATCCAAGTAACCTGTGAGCATGTTCCTGATTGAGTGGAAAGTTGGAGAACCTGGAGGAAGTCTACATAGTCATGTCATCAAATTCCAGACTCAAGTTACCTCTGGTTGGACATAATGGACATGATGATGGTTGTAGTGTCATAACAGCTGGTGAAACATTGCTACATAGCTAAAAATATATACAGTAACAAACCTATTAGTACTTTTTTAATCTCCAGTACTTATCTGGAGGAGATTAAAGGAACCTCTCAATTACATGGACATCCAAGTTTTCTGTTGACATTAGCCTGCGCCTGTCATGTATGCTGAGGGTTGTAGTTTCCCCAAAAGTGGAGAGCCACTGAACTAGACATGGTGGTATTAACATAGATCCTAGATGTGTGTTTTTGGATTGAGGAGGTAACTGAACAACCTGAAGGAAACCCAGACAATCATGGAACATACTGGATAAGCTTCAGACATGTTGGATAAGTACTCATTAATACCTGGTATAGGGTTGTAGTTTCACCAAAGTTAGAACATGGATGAAGAATGATAGGCAGAAGTTAGTTTGCTGTAACTCTATTTAGTAGCCCACTGATTTCTACACATACATAAAATATTTGTATTCATTTCCTGGAATGAGGAGGAAACTGAAGAACCTGGAGAAAACCAAAAACCAAACAGTGAAAATATAGGACAAGCTCCAGGGTAAAGGTATGGTTGGACAAGAACTCATTACCTGTGGCTGTTAAGGCATGCTGAGGGTTGTAGTACATTGCAGTAGGAGAAGAATCACCCAATATAATAATATATATCTTAATAGTCTATTAGTATTCTTCTGGACTGAAGATGAAACCAGAGAAACTGGAGGAACTTCACGAAGTCATAAGGAGGATCTACAAACTCTATGCAGAAGTTGTCCTTTTTAGCATATGAGCTCAGAATTTTATCAGAAAACAGCATCTGTGACACCATTGTAGACCACTACTAATGAAGGAACATTATGGACTCCATTCAGATAACAAAAGACAGCAGGTTACATAAAGGTGCTGGTACAAATAATTAAAAGATGATATAACCCGATAATTAGGACCATTATATAAAGAGCATTAATGCAGAGTGAATATGGATCATCCACATCTCCATTATGTCACACAATGGACACATCACCACACACAGATGTAGCAGAGCTGAGATTGTTGCTTTGTAGGCTCAGTGATAATCACTGTACTGTAATACACAGTGATATCTACACTTACTGTAGCTGTTATATAGCATACTCCTCTCTGCTACACCTTTTTATGAATGGCTCCAGCTCCTGCAGGTTCTGCTGTAGTGAAAACTCTACATTTCCCTCTATGTATTTAGCTGCTTGATACAATTTTGATCGGTTTTCCAGATAGTGGCTGCTAAATCTGCAAATTAAAGACCATAATTGATGCAGAAGTTTTTGCAGGTGCCCACAGGCTACAGAGGAACCTTGAACATTTTTGGAAACAGGAGCCAGAAATAATGAATCCTCTGTGCTAGAAATAACAACCTTTCATGGTGTAGAGTGAGGAACTGTAGCAGGAACAGTAACTCTGGTTCTTGATGGGGTTGGTCGTGGTTCATACATCAAGTTCAATACATTAGTATAAAAAACAACGGAGTAGTTGCAAAACTACAACCCCTAGTAGACCCTGCAGACTTCTATTACATCTGACCACAATAGTTTTAGGTTTGGAACAATTGGAGAGCCACAGCCTGAAGTCCACTGCTCTGCAAGTTGACTTATACTTCAAACTAGGAAGTGGTCACCTTAAAATTTAGACAGGTTGAGTAACTACAAGGACTAAAGTAATACAATTAGGACATGGCTGGGCTACAGGTTCCATAACTGGTCCATAACATACTATTCCTAGTTATCTTATGTTTACCCTTAAAGAGACATCTCTCAAATCCCACCCAAGTTATCCCCCTTTCTCACCTGGTTGTTCTTGCATAGATCTGCCCACATGCTGGTGCCATCTCCGCCCCTCATCAGGACATGGTAGGTGAAGAAATAAATGCCAGGGATGGAGCAGGTGAATTTCCCGGTAGTCGGGTCGTAATGATTGCCTAAGTTAGTGACCACATCGTCAAACTTAAGCAGCTCATAGCCCTCGTGCTGCCTCTTGAGCCCGGCATAGAAGGCGATTTTGGGCACAGTGCTGTAGGTTGCAGCACTGATAGCTCCAGCAGCATTTAGCCCAGGAGCTCCAGGTGGACCTGGAAGACCAAGTCTTCCCGGCTCCCCTTTCTCTCCTGGAGGTCCCATTGGTCCAGGAGGTCCTGGTTCTCCCGGCGGTCCTCTAGGACCAGCCTTTCCTGGTCGCCCAGGTTCTCCTTTAGGTCCTTGGATGAAGGTGGGCAGGGACTGAAGAAGACTATGATCCCGCACCGTCTCTGCAGTGGCAGTGCTGGGGGGCTTGGTCCCATAGGGGTCGCAGACCATACGGCAGGTACCCAGCATCTCGTAGTGTGCTGATGTCCCAGCTGAGTTGACCAGCACTGGGATAAGGATGACCAGCAGTAGGACCATGACCACCCCCAGAGCGCCTGCGGCCACCAGCCGCTTCCTGGCCACCAGCCGGCTCAGAGCTGGCCGTTCCTCCTGCCTGCTTTTCGACGAAATCTTGAAGCCTTTCTGAGCACCAACAATGAAAGAAAAATAAGAAAGACCAAGGGAGGTGACCAAGAAGTCTACTGAGGACCAGCCTGGGCAAGAAGTCAGGTGCTCTCCAAGGTGCTGCTGAACCTCAACTGACTCCAGGCACAAGACCTCCTCAGCTCTGGACTCTACTTCTCTTGTCCAACTTTGTCGTCTCTGTGAAGTCTCTAGAGGCTTCCAAGAAGGGCAGTCTCTTCTCTCCTTGTCCACGGGACAGTCTCCCTCCTCCCTTGGTGGTCTAAGTCCTAATTAGACTTAATGCACTCTACTCAGCAATGTCTCATCCTTCACCTCCTCAGAAGAATGGAGAAAGAAGCTGAGCTAAGCATCAAAGGCAATGGTAAGATTTCTCCCACCTCCAAGAGCCAGAAAACCCACGTGTAGCCCTTCAGAGATCTGCACCTCCCAGCTTCTTCTTCTTTAGGTTCCTAATTGCCATTGACTTTCCTCCTATATTCTGCAAACTCTGCCAGTTGCCATGAACTTTCCTGCTGGTAGTTCTCTGCTGAGGTGACCACAGCTGCTCTGAGCTGGAAGGGGGGTCTTCTGCAGATTGATGGTGTGATGGTGAGGGTGGAACCCTTAGCTCATCGCCCACTCCAGCATTGAGCATATCCATGCCTCTCAGCAATGCACAGGGCTTTCCAATAATCCTCACATTCACACAGAGCTCAGAGAACCAGGGATCCAACACCTGTAGATCAAAAGCCTGGAAGCCCCTGTGCCCAAATCCAGGGAGATCTCTTCTCCTCATATCTGCTCCTTGGAGATCTGCTAGCATTATGAATGCTTCAGAAGGAAAGCCAGGCTGTAGTGCAATGGAGAAGATAGTCACAGCTCAGAGCTCGGGTATAGCAGAGCCAGATGCAATGGAGGAGATGGGGTTTGCCTTCAGCTTGTGTCTCCATCAATAGTTAAATGTTGCAGTCTGTATTCTCACTGGAGGCTTGTAGTGCAGCACTGTGCCATATACCAGGCAGCTTGAGGCACAATATACAGTATCCGCTACCAAAATTAGGAGATTTTTGCCAAAAATTAATGTATTTGTCACTTACAGAACACGAGCCAGAAGATCTGAAGAAGTTCTGCTCTATAAAGAACCTGGAATTCTAGAATTTTACATAACCTGCAGCTCTTACAGTCAGGTCTCACCTTCTCCTCTGTAACCTAGGGCTTTGTAAAGGAAGATTGCGGCTGAATCCCAGGCTATTAACCCCTTCAGGCTCGCAGTGATACAATCTTTAATTTTTTTTTTTGCACAATTTCTTTTAACGTCTAATTTTTTTTTTTCGTTTTCGGGATAGATAGGTGACATTTGCGGCATTTTCTCCGAGAGAAGTGAGTGATTTGAAAAAAAAAAAATGAATTCATATACTGATTATTTTTACTACTTATTTTTTTAAGATATTTTAGAAAAAATAGTAAGAAATATGTTTTTTATATTTTTAAATTATTTTTTTTTGTCTTGTTAAAATATAGCAAATTTGGATTTATTTCATCTCTGTTATAGGGTCACTGGGTGTTTTCTAGTAATAAAACAGGGAGTCGTGGGGCCACCAAAAGCCCTAAAATTAAAAAAAGAAATTTCCATGTATGAGGCTTGTTATCTGCGAGACAAATCGTACTTCTCAGTATTGATATTTAATATTCCATGTAATGTACAGGGAAGCTGGAAAAAGATTCCAAAAAGTGCAGTCACGCCATTTTTCTATAGGTTTCAAATGAAAAGAAAAATATTTTGAACTTTTTTTTTTATGCAGTATGCCTTATTTTGACACCCATGACTTTTTTTCATACGGAACTGGGTAAAAAGTTTTATCTTTAATCGGTACCATTTTGAGGACTGTACAACCTTTTAATCACTTTTTATCAAAAGTTTTTATGTGTGGAAAAATAGTGGCGATTCAGATATTTGAAGCTTTTTTTTTTCCATTGTAGGATTTACCGAAGGGAATAATATACAGGCAGTCCCCGGGTTACATACAAGATAGGTTCAGTAGGTTTGTTCTTAGGTTGAGTTTGTATGTAAGTCGGAACCCTATACTTTATTATCGTAACCCCAGTCAAAATTTTTTTGGTCTCTGTGACAATTGGATTTTAAGTAGGGGACCACCTGTATATAATAATTCTTTATGTATATAGCGCACACAGATTACGCAGCGCTGCACAGAATTTGTCACATCTGTCCCTGTCCCCAATGGAGCTCACAATCTAATCAACCTAACAGTATGTTTTGGAGTGTGGGAGGAAACCGGAGGACCCGGAGGAAAACCATGCAAACACAGAGAGAACATAGAAACTCTTTGCAGATGTTGACCTGGGTGGTACCTGAACCAAGGACCCCAGCACTGCAAGGCTGTACTGCTACCCACTGAGCCACCATGCTGCCCAAATTAATTTACTAATTAATTAATTATTCATTAAATAACAATATTTTTTATATTTTGATAAATCAGAAATTGTAATACAAATTTTTTAGGACCCCTAAGGTACTTGAACACTAAGGGGTCTGATTGTTGATACAATAGACTGCATAGATTCAGGGTTTTTTGGCGCACATTCTTCATGAATCTGAATCTGGTGCCCCCTGCACTGCTCCGACAGAGTGCACCAACTTTTTTTTGGTGCACCTTTACCATGGGGCGTGTGACACAAGTATAGGACTTTGCAAAATAAATGTGGCGCACGGTCCGACTGAGCACCGGAACGCCACCTTCAGTGCAGAAATTTGTGTTGCATGATGACTAGTGCAGACTAGTGCACAAAATGGTCACATGCGACACATATGTGACGCAGACTCTACTTAAATACCTGTGCAAAGTGCGGCTTTAGTAAATGTGCCCCACTGTGCAGGATTTAGCTGATCAGTGAGTGTCAAAATACAAGGTTGAGTGATAAATACCACTTGAGATATTGATGACCTCTCCTATAGACAGTCCATACTATCAGTAGGGTTGGGGTCCAATGTTGTACAATATTACAATATTATTCACCTTACTTTACATCTACACCCAGGGCCGGATCAAGGGTGGTGGGGGCCCCTGGGCGCAAACTGGTGGGGGCCCTACCAACAATGTTTTAGGAAGTATCTAGCCAGCCCCCGTAGTATACAGCCTGCCAGCCTCCGTATATAGCCTTTCAGCTCCTGTAGTATATAACCTGCCAGCCTCAGTCGGAAACTGGTGGGGGCCCCTTTAAAAGTGAAAGTGGTCGGGGCCCCGGGGCTCGAGCCCCGGGAGCCCCTCCTTTAATCCGGCCCTGTCTACACCTATAGCCTCCCCCACAGTTATGGACTTTCCTGGCTGTCTTTATTCCCATATTTCCCTTGTTCTCATAGGGCCAGGAGTGCACCACCCATGAGGCGAGTTGAACCTCTTGCCTCAGGCAGCACCACCTGCAGCAAGATGGGGGGCGGGCAGCATCAGGGGAGCAGTGACTTGCTATAAAGCAGGACCTGACACTTACAAATAGTGTCACCTCCTATGTCAGCACGGGTGTGAGATACTGCACGGAGAACACAATAAGGAAATAACCAGATGGGGTGCAGGGAGAGCCATTCTATAGCTTTAGACTCATCCCTTGGGAAAGGTGGGTGTCCAATGACTTGAGTTCACTTTGCATGTGCATTGTGAGGCTGGGATCCTTCACCACACATGCTAAGAACATGCACCAGAGAGTCACCAGACCTCCTTTATTTTCATTGGGAAACTTAGAATCAATCAACAGAGGCCAAGCTTAGGGACCCAAACCTTTAAAGGGAACCTGTCACCAGGTCTTACTACTACTAGCCCCCTCAGGTAGGGAAAGCAATGTCTTTTTTAGAAATCTCTATAAAAAAATCTCCCCCAAAGTAAGGTAAAATATGACTCATTTCATTTTCACATGAGATGAGTCAAGTTTGTTGGCTGCCGGGGGAGAGTGAGTACAGAAGCCCCTATATTCTGTTCTATAGCACCTAGAAATATGCTGCTTGTGTCATAGTTCAGATAAGAATCTCTTCTTTAAGATCCAACAAGGTTTATGGTTCTGTGAACTACAGAACTGGAGATACAGGTCGTTAAACATCAGGTGGAGACTGGATCTTTATCTGCAGCTTGCATTGCTATCTATGTCTCTGGTTCTGTAGCTCACAGAATCAAAGGCTGAAAGATGAGATTCCTATCTTTAATATAGTATAAAAATCATGTTTTAAGTGCTACAGAGAGCTAAAGATATGGGCTGCTGAAGTGACACGTCCCCCGACAGCCATCAAACTTGACTCATCTCATGTGAAAACAAGCTAAGAATAAGTCATATTTGCCTGACTTCGGAGGAGATTTTTTTTGGGGGGTAAATGAGGGAATTGTAGAAAGGACATGTCATCCCCTACCTGAGGGGGCTGGTAGTTTAGTTGGGAAAAAAATCAGGTTCCCTTTAAGACCGTCCTGTCCCAACCTTTACATCTCAATAAGTTTCCTAGTAATGTTAATTTCATAGATGGAGCCTCGGACAAGGAAACATTCCCATCATCCTCTCATCTCAGATCAATTCCACCAGTAACAACAGTGAATATTCAGATAAAGCAAACAAATTGATCCCTCATTCCCTTCTCCCGGGCCCGGACCTGACAATCAGACTCCTCTGACATCCCCCTGTCTGTAAGTGAATGATGGCCGCCCCGAGGTGACTTATTACACCAAGATCAGAATCCAAAATGAGCCACAACAACAAGTTCTATAAAAGAAAAAAACTACAACAAAAAACACAAAAACTCTCCACTTCTGACGGCTTTACGCGCCGCCGCTTGGCATTTTATTATCTCCGTCTCCTTTTATTTTCGGTTTTTTTTTTCACTCCGCAACACAATAAGGTCAAAGAACCGGACACCGGGAAACAAAGATTTATTGATTCTCCCATTTAAGGAGAAATGTCAGATACGAGGAACGCGGCTTCCTGGGAGAGCGAGACGTAAACTTCCAGCGGAGAAATTCTGCAGCGGAGTCTTCGCTTGCGTTTCGCGATATCTTCTCCATCGCTCTGATAAGGACTTTCTGCTTTTCATCTTTTCATTTGTAAATATTGTATTTGTCCCGTTCTGCCTCCGTCTCTTCTGGAGGTTTTATCTGTCTCAGACACGGAGAAGCCGATGGTCACCAGAGTCTCCGCTCCCTCACACCACCAGGACCCGGCACTTTTGTCAGATTAAGGGCCTCGAGACCTGAATGTGAAATCGTTCTCATTGTCACTTCCAAACTTTTGACAAGTGATCAGATTAAAGGGGATCAAAGCGACAGAAGTTTGGATTTGTTGTTTGGTTTGGGAGTGGTGGACTATGGAAGAGACGGACGCGGTGACACGGGGACACGGCGTTACTGCGCCATAACACAATATTTACAGACAATCTGAGATCAGGATCCACAAACGGGGCAGATAATAGCCATTGGGGCTTATTTACTAAGGGTCCCGCGGCTTTTCGGGATCACACGGGGGATTGTGTCGCACGTGATCGGATTGTGTTGCAATCGCGCCAGCTTTCACGCGACACAAATCGGGGGGCGGGCCGTCGGATGTTCCAGCGGATTCGGACTAAGCGCAGGATTTAACATTTAAATTTGTGTCGCATCCAATGCACTTATATGCACCGGGAAGAAGAAGGTGAACTCCGGGGAACCTGAGTCGGGAAGCGACACATGCAGGAAATTGGGCGTAGGATCTACGTTGATCGCGGCACAGTGCATCACCGTCAGAGAGTCTGGATCGGGGATCGCGACTTGGACGGGTAAGTAAATGTGCTTAGCTGCTCCTGCTCTACAACATGCTGCCTGCAGATAGGGCACTAGGTACAACCTGCTCAGCTGCTCCTGTTCTATAACATGCTGTCTGCAGGTAGGACACTATGTACAGTATGCTCAGCTCCTCCTGCTCTATAACATACTGCCTGCAAATAGGACACTATGTACAATCTGCTCAGCTCCTCCTGCTCTATAACATACTGCCTGCAAATAGGACACTATGTACAATCTGCTCAGCTCCTCCTGCTCTATAACTTACTGCCTGCAAATAGGACACTATGTACAATCTGCTCAGCTCCTCCTGCTCTATAACATGCTGCCTGCAAATAGGACACTATGTACAATCTGCTCAGCTCCTCCTGCTCTATAACATGTGTCCTGCAGGTAGGACACTATGGGCCACATGTATCACTCGTTTTTTCTGTTATTTTTGCGCCTTTTCATACTGGCGCACTGTTTTTGTGCCATTTTTGCGATTAAACGCCAAACTAGCCGCGCAGCAAAAATAAGAAGCTTTCCCTCATTTATCCTAGCAATGCAGTTGTTTTGCTGCGCCTAATGATATTCATCACTTGCAACTTTTTCATTTAGGAGCAAAAACACTCCAGCCCGAAGGTGGCATTATCTGAGAAGAAAGCACTGAGCCCCTTTGTAGAACAGCTCATTTCTAGCTGCAAAGCTCAGCCAGACACTAGAACAGATAATACACACACTACATACACTACATACACTGCAGACACTAGAACAGTGATGGCGACCCTTTTAGCGGCCGAGTGCCAAAACTGCAACCCAAACCCCCCTTATTTATTGCGAGGTGCCAACCAAAAATCAAAGCAGTAACTTATTGCTCCCTGTTCTTTAAAGGAAACCTACCACTTGAAGTGTCAGGTTTCCGATGGCAATACCGAGCACCAGCTCAGGGTGAGCTGGTGCCGGCGCTTATTTTTGTTAGTGTTTTAAACCGCGGTATCGCGGTTTAAAACACTTTTTAAACTTTATAGCGGGCGCAGGGAGGTACGCGCTCGGCGCTTACCGTGCACGCGGCTACATAGGAAGTGAAGGAGAGCCGCGCGCACGGTAAGCGCCCAGCGCATACCTGCCTGCGCCGGCTATAAAGTTTAAAAAGTGTTTTAAACCGCGATACCGCGGTTTAAAACACTAACAAAAATAAGCGCCGGCACCAGCTCACCCTGAGCTGGTGCCCGGTATTTCCATCGGAAACCTGCCACTACAAGTGGTAGGTTTCCTTTAACAATGTTCGATCATACTGGCCTCCTGAGGACAAGATGGAAAATCTGCATCATTTTAGCTTTTTTTCCAGTGTCCCTCTGTACACAGAGAATCGTGGGGCCAGCAGAAGGTCCTCCAAAGATAATTCGGCCCTGTCTATTCATTCTCCCTCTTCCTACAGTCCCAAGTAGCGAAGTAAGTATCACTTATATGTAATATGTGACTGAAAGCTGCATCTTTTAAGTTGCTTGGAACTGCAGGAAGATTCTTTGAGTCCTGTCTGGTGTGCTGGGGTGATGGCCCGAGTGCCAACAAATAGGGCTCTGAGTGCCGCCTCTGGCACACGTGCCATAGGTTCGCCACCGCTGCACTAGAACATATAATACAGACATGAGATGCTCTGCAGACAGGAGCTGCAAACTCTATTTACAGCTCATCACCTTCAATTTACAAAACATTCTGCAGAATCCTGAGCTCAGAGCAAGAGAGAAGAGAACTTTGCAGAATGTTGCAGATACTACAGACAAGTATCCCCCATGTAATTCTGCACAGTATCACCAGTGTGTCTGAGGGGGATACTGTGCAGAATTACAGGGGTGCAGCAGGAGACCAGCACTGGGGGATCCCCTCCAGGAGAAGCCACTGCTGAGGAGGTCACTGGGTGCTGGGTGTCACACACCTGGGTGCTGCTGAGGAGGTCACTGGGTGCAGGGTGTCACACACCTGGGTGCTGCTGTGGGTGTTATCTTCATTCTGGGCTGTGGGAGAAGCAGAGAGGAGCTTGTAGCAGGATCACATGTAAGTGCCTGAATCTAACATTGCGCCTAAACTGCGCCAAAATTGCGCCTAAACTGTTTTAAAGTAAAGTGATTAATAAGAGGCAGGTAATTACCTTATCACAGATGGTTGTAGCTTGTGATAAATCTGGCAAAACAGTGCGCAAGAATTTAGGCGCAACTACTACACTTAGGCGCACAAAAGTGATAAATGTGGCCCTATGTATCACATGGTTTCAGGAATTTGGAGTCCTTATTCCATGTGACAGATCCACTTTAAAACTTAAACTGCATTGTATGAGAAGTCGGCGGCCGTACTGATAATTTTTCAAAATTAAGATGGGTAAAATGCTCAGTAAATTCAATTCTTTTTGCGTTGGCCTGTAATGAAGAAAGGAAACTTTTATGTAGTTTTGAGATTTTTCACTTTTGATGTCACCGTAACAATAGATGCCGGCTCTCAGGTTCTGCCATTTGTATTTCTATAACAACCATTGTGGAAGCGATAATCAGTAATGGTGCTTGAAAGAGCGCAGAACATTACATTTGCTTTGATGTTAAAGAGACCCCCCCCAGCCCGCCCTCCCCTTTAATATACATATTATGTAAAACCACAGAGACACGGAGCAGACGTGTCCCTTTGTGGAGATTCTTGTAATAGTCTATTCTGACACTTTTTGAGTTATTATGGGTGAAATCTATTGATGGTGACAATACCAGAGTCTATAGGCGCAGACTGTCTGGAAACTTAGACACTGCCCCTCGCTTGTCTATATTAACCTCTTGATGCTGAACCTGTTTTATCCTTCACCTTGAATACCCAGAATTTCTCTAAACTTTTCCATTGCATTGTCTTCTTCTGTTTCATTTTGCTGTTGCTCTCACTATATTGGGGTTTGTTTTTAGCAGGACAGCTGTGTTTTTCAATAGCGCCATATCTGTGTTACATCAGGTTTATTAAGAAAACTTTAACAGTAACTTTTTTTATTTTATTTATACTACTTTTGTACATATTGCCATTATTATGTTCCTCAAATTGTTAGTTTTTACTTGGAGTGGAAGTGAAAATTATATTGTTCTAACTTTTTATAATTTTTCTTTTTTTACACACTTCACTATATGAGTTGCAATTTTATTCTTATTTCGGGGGTCACTGTGATATGAAATATGTAGATGTTTTCACTTTTACCAAATAGAAAAAAAAAAATTGCCATTTAACAAAATGGTTTCTTTTTTTGTCACTAAGGAGTGTTTTTTTAACACATTGGGGGTCATTTACTAAGGGCCCGATTCGCGTTTTCCCGACGTGTTACCTGAATATTTCCGATTTGCGCCGATTTCCCCTGAATTGCCCCGGGATTTTGGCGCACGTGGGATTGTGGCGCATCGGCGCCGGCATGCATGCAAAGGAAATCGGGGGAGCGTGGCCGAACGGTAACTCGACGGATTCGGTAAAACCGCCACATTAAAAAAAAAAAAATGGTTGCACGGGCCATACTCACATGCACCACGATGAAGACGATGAACTCAGCGCCACCTGGTGGACATCGGGTGCAGGACCTTCATGAATCGCCGGAAGACCCGAACGCTCGTCAGAGAAGCCGCCGTGGGAACGCGAATGGACCGGGTAAGTAAATGTGACCCATTTTATTTAAAAATTACTTTTGTTCAGTCCCTCTAGGAGACTTCACATTGTGCTCCTGTGATTGCTCCTATAATATTTTGCTACGTTAGAATACGATGGGGCAGATTTACTTACCCGGCCCATTCGCAATCCAGCGGCGCGTTCTCTGCGGTGGATTCGGGTCCGGCCAGGATTTATTAAGATAGTTCCTCCGACGTCTGCTGCGCTGAAGAGCATCGGAAAGCACTGGAATACACCGAGCCGGGCTGAGTGAAGGTAAGTGTAATTTTCGCAACACATTTTTTTTTTTTTAATGCGACGGTTTTTCCGAATCTGTCGGGTTTTCGTTCGGCCACGCCCCCCCGATTTCCCTCGTGTGCATGCCGGCATCGATGCGCCAAAATCCGATCGCGTGCGCCAAAATCCCAGGGCAATTCAGGGAAAAACGGTGCAAATCGGAGATATTCGAGTAACACGTTGGGAAAACGCGAATCGGGCCCTTAGTAAATGACCCCCATTGTGTTCTAAACTGCCTGAGGTGTAAACTCACTGGAGCCTCAATGTACATTGGTGTTAATATGCAATATTCTTTATTTGTATAGCACACACAGATTACGCAGCGCTGCACAGAGCTTGTCACATCAGTCCCTGTCCCCAATGGGGCTCACAATCTAATCAACCTATCTGTATGTTTTGGAGTGTGGGAGGAAACCGGAGGACCCGGAGAAAACCCATGCATACCGCATATATAATATAACCATGAAGGGGCAGTAGATAATATAACCATGAGATATCTGGATATAATGTCGCCACGTGAGTTCACTAGAAAGGGGCCCACTGAGGCTCCGTCGCCTAGGGGCCCACTGAAACCTGGAGCCGACCTTGAGTTAATGGGGCAGATTTACTTACCCGGTCCATTCCCGATCCAGTGGCGCGTTCTCTGCAGTGGATTCGGGTCCGGCCGGGATTTATTAAGGTAGTTCCTCCGATGTCCACCAGGTGGCGCTGCTGCGCTGAAAAGCATCGGAACGCGCTGGAGTTCACCGAGCCGGGCTGAGTGAAGGTAAGTGCAAGCTCCGCGACAGATTTTTTTTTTAAATGCGGCGGTTTTTCCGAATCCGTCGGGTTTTCGTTCGGCCACGCCCCCGATTTCCATCGCATGAATGCCAGCGCCGATGCGCCACAATCCGATCGCGTGCGCCAAAATCCCGGGGCAATTCATGGGAAATCGGCGCAAATCGGAAATATTCGGGTAATACGCCGGGAAAACGCGAATCGGCCCCTTAGTAAATGACCCCCAATGTATCTAGTGAATGTTGTCAGACTCTTTCCCTACTTTCAACACTGATATTTACTCTCAATTCTCTCCGTACTCCGTCTACTTCTTCAAAGATAGACTTCAAATTACCACCTTCGTGTTGTCAATGGATTCCTTTAACAATTATGGGGAAAAAGCCCTTTAAATTAGTAAAAATAAAAAAATGACAAACGTGAACTACAATTCCCTAAATCAGTGATGGCTAACCTATGGCACTGGTGCCAGAGGTGGCACTCGGAGCCCTTTCTGTGGGCACTCAGGCCATCACCAGAGAGGACTCCAGGTATCTTCCTGCAGTCCCAGACAGCCCAGGACTTGCTGTGCACAGAGCTATTTTAAAGTGACAGCTCTACCTGGGACTATTTTCTGCTTTATTGGTGCCTCAGGGGCTGGTATCAATGAAATCTGTGACCGAGAAGGGAGTATAAATAACAAATTACATTTCTGTGTTGGCACTTTGCGATAAATAAGCAGGTCTTTGTTGTAGTTTGGGCACTCGGCCTCTAAAAGGTTCGCCATCACTGCCCTAAATGAATTCAATCTGAAATCACGGTAACTACTTCCTCATGTATATCGCCCTGTATGACCATCCGCTGCCCTTTTTGGCTGACTTGTAGTGTTCTGGTTCTGTGTAATGTTTCCTGAGATAGTAGAATTTTCTTCATGAACCGGAAGGCTCAGGATGAACAGATTCCAGGTCAGAGCTAGTGATACTACTGCCAGGCACTGATAACGCCTCCTCTAATGATAAGGGGTGTAGAACAATCATGTATCTGCCCCCAGCTCCGTATAATGTAGGTTCATCAGTTTTTTGGGGGTTTAGCTAATATCTTCCTGCATAGAAATCCATTGGGAAAGTGTGAAGCTGTTTGATTGTAGAGATCCTCTCCCTGCTCCTTCCTCATCAGATGTTCTCAGAGGACGGATGAGTCTGGCGTGCCATGGAAGTACAGGAAAATATCGGGGGATTGTTTGTCTGGGAGTGTAAGAGCACAAACTTCAGAGCAGGAATGTAGGAGGAACATCTGCTTCTAGATAAAGAAGAAAATTCTACCATCTTATCCTCCCGGCTGGTAAAAACTGCATCAAATCAAACAAAAATATACATTCTGATGGATAATATGAGACATGGAACATGTATACTGTATCTTGTGCCCCAATCGATTATATACATTGTAACAATATTGTGTGTGTGTGGGGGAGGGGGGGGGGAATGTATCATAAACTGGCGCATCGTGACCCAAACCTAGACCCCTTCATTCGCTGGATCTATCAGGAGGCTCTGGATTCTGGATAGATATCTGGTGACGAGGGGGAAATTGCTGGACGCATCGGGAACCTGGCACAAGTCAATCAGCTGCCTATAAAGCCAGTAGGATCTTGTCATGTATCAGTAGAGGTCTGGACTCTCAGGATAGGGATGTAATATTACCACTATACAAGGCATTGGTTCGGCCTCACCTGGAATATGCCGTCCAGTTCTGGGATCCAGTCCATAAAAAGAATTCCCTGGAGCTGGAGAGGGGACAACGAAGAGCCACAAAAATGATAAGGGGTATGGAGGGTCTCGGTTATGTTAAAAAACAACTAGATTTATTTAGTCTGGAAAAGAGACGACTACGAGGGACCATGATTAATTTATATAAATATATGAATGGTCCATACAAAAAATATGGGGGTAAATTGTTTCAGATTAGATCAAATCAAAAGACGAGGGGGCACTGTCTCCGTCTGGAGAAAACAAGGTTTAATCACCAGAGGCGACAGGGCTTTTTTACTATGAGAACTGTGAATCTGTGGAATAGCCGAGCTCAGGCACTGGTCACAGCAGGGACAGCAGAGAGCTTCAAGAAGGGTCTAGATGCCTTTTTACACCTAAATAACATTGATGGGTATGTTATATAGAATTGTTTCCCCTAAATCCCTTCCTCATCCAATCCCTTCCCTTCCAGGGCTACACAAAGTATCCAACCTGGCGGGCTGAGACCTACTTCCCTGCTCTTCCTGTGGTCTTCAGGCACAATGTAATGATGATGTCATGAGAGGAGAGCAGATTAACGGGGTATATATTATGTACTAGAGAGATTTGGGGATATATCGGGAGATTTTTCACCACTTTGGTTTTTTGACTACTTTTTGAGACTTTTCAGGAAGCAGTTATTTTAAAATTGGGAAACAAAAAGTTGCTGGAGTATTTTGGAAAGCTCCATAACTTTCTTAATTTTAGCTTTCCTGACATAAGGTAAA
>NC_092415.1:192037936-192215436 GCF_040894005.1 Engystomops pustulosus | reverse complement strand
AAGTTCTTAATTTTTGACAGATAATTCCTTTGCCAGAACAACATAGTCACTAATGTAAGAAACAATTCAGATCCACGTGTCATTGGGTCACGTCTAGATTTTCACATTTTTTTCAGTTTCTGATCTTTTATTCTAAAAATAAAGGAAACGATACAAAGAAAAATCATAGTTCAAAACAAAAATAAAATAGGAGTACAGGGAACATGCTGAATCATGTCATCAGAATTTCTTTGACGGCTACTGGTGTTTATCTGTTTAGGTTTGGCTTTTAAATTTATGACAAAGTGGCATGAGGGTGCTGTATACATTTATAATCCTAATATTCAATTCTTATTAATTTTTGGATTTTTACATTTATGATAAAGTGACATAAGGGCATTGAATAAAGATCAACCTACGGTATTCTTTCATTCAGAAAGTTATGTCAAAGTGGCATGAGGGTGTTGTCTAAATCAACCTAGTTTTTAATTCTTTAACTTATGCCAACCTTAAATGAGGGCGAAGTATAAGATCAACCTAATTTATTATTCTTAAATTTGTGACAGAGCGACATGAGGGCGCTGTATAAATGATCAATCTAACTTTTTATTTGTAAACTTATGACACGGTGCCATGAGGGCGTGGTCTAAATGATAAACCTAGTTTTTAATTCTTGGATTTATATCTATATATGCTTTTTCATATGATTTATAGTGTGCATCATATCCCTTTGAGGTTCCCCCTTTCTCTTTAGTGTGTTATATAAAATTGGGTGGGGGGAATTTTGCACCCAGACCATGTACCCACTCTTAGGGTGTTTAAAGTTACATTAAGCTGCTGCATAAAAGATCAACCTAATTTTTCAAATTTTATACGTATGACAAAGTGACATGAGGGCGCTATATTAATCATCCTCATTGTTCTTGAGCATCATTCATTACAAGCCACAAATAAATAGTAGATAATAGTAATAAAAAGTAGTAGTGTTGTACATTGGTGGCGTAACACGTGGTGGTGCTGAGGGAAATAAAAAGATAAAAAAAAATTCCTGTGAATTTGCAATTTATCTTTCTGATGTGTGATGTTCCACACATGCAAGTTTGTATGTTAATGATCAAATATGATAAATTACGGTATGTCACAATAATCAGAACACAAATTGATCAAATATAATAAATTATATTTATAGATAGAGATTGATTGATAGATAGATATGAGATAGATGGAGATAGAGATAGAGAGATATAGAAAGAGAGATATAGAGAGATATAGAAAGAGAGATATAGAGAGATATAGAAAGAGAGAGATATAGAGAGATATAGAAAGAGAGAGATAGACAGAGATATAGAAAGAGAGATATAGAGAGATATAGAAAGAGAGAGATATAGAGAGATATAGAAAGAGAGAGATAGACAGAGATATAGAAAGAGAGAGATAGACAGAGATAGACAGAGATATAGAAAGAGAGAGATAGACAGAGATATAGAAAGAGAGAGATAGAGAGAGATATAGAAAGAGAGAGATAGAGAGATAGAGAGAGATAGAGAGCGATATAGAGAGAGCGATAGAGAGAGAGAGAGATAGATATAGGTATGTATATATATATATATAGAGAGAGCGATAGATATAGGTATATGTGTGTGTAGTTTTTTGCCTTATTCTTTGTGTTTTGTTTCCATATCCGGATTTCAAATCTTATACCCACACGGCTTTATTACCTCTGAAAAGTGAGCATATGGTTATTGCCCTCTAGCTATCTTGTGATTTGTAAACCTATTTGCTGTTTCCTGTCAAAGCTTCACATTTTGACCAGCTTATCCCTCAGCATTACGGCGTGTCGCCTCTTCCATTTCTCCCACTTCCCGCAAATTATATATATATTTTCTTATATTTATTTTTTTATGGGACCATTCTAATTTCACTGTTTTTTGCAACTTTGGATATCGCATCAACGGACATACAGGAAGAACTCCCCAAACCGTTCCATTTGTAACATTGCGACTGTCACGTTGATGGCGAGTCAGCTTTTTTTTTTTTTTTTTAAATCTGGTCTTGTTTACAGATGATACAAGCCACACAAAAAAAAAAAAAAACGGTTTTGAGTGTCGGTGTTCCTTTTGGTTTGTTTACCCGTTGTCTCCCTTTTTAGTTTTGACTTCCTCTCTCAGCAATACAAAGCAGCGACAGAACAGGAAGCGAATAATCTCCTTGACCCCATCTCATTATCAACAGGATAAGGAATGCAACTGCAAAAATAATCGTTTGTCAGCCGAGGCAACGGATCTTCGGGCGAATGTAAAAGGGGTTTGTGCGCGGCTTTCTACGAGGTGTCACATCTGATATTAGGTACAGGAGGGGGGGGGGACTTACAATGACTTGTAGCTGTCGGAGTAAAGCGAATCTGCGGAGGATTGAAAGCGGCGCTCTCTTCAGCGATTGTATCGAGCCAGTGAACTGTCCCGGCAAATCTGCGGCTATATATCTATAGTAGTAAAATAAGAGGCTTATTGATAGTATATAAACTGATTAAAGCAGTCTCACAGTGGCTTTTTCATACACGGGACGCCACCAAGGACTACGGAGGTAGTGAGTTCTGTACGGTTTAAGTACAATGAAATCCCACCCCCTTCTTTATGGAAACTCGACTTGTGGGCATTCAGCATTAGCCTAAACAATGGCTCTGAATATGTTAAGCCCCTAACAATTAGGGAGCAGTTTGGGGCATTGAATAATGTCGAATGATGCAATTGAACCTGACAGCTTGAACAGTCGGCCCCCTCATGGGACCTGAAAGTTGTTCACACTTGGTTTCATCTCTCATCACACGCTGAGTATTAGAGCCCCTACTTGTCGGGAGCCGAGGCAAAAAAAAATAAAAAATAGGGGGCTTTCCAAAAAGAAGAAAAAAAGATAATATTCTACAAATTAACCTCATTTTTATACAAAAACTTCCAGTGGATCTGTAAAAAGGGGAGAGGCCAAGTTACTTGTGTGACCGATAAACCAAGATGGACCCACTGCCTTAGATGGGGCACCTTCAAAAGTTGACCGTTGGCATCTATGATCTTTTTGCTTTTCTCGAGGGGATTAGGGGAGGATTAGAAAGAAGCGGCCATGAACTTCAAGTTCGGGTCCAGCCATGCAGCCAATGCGGAATTGACCTCTTATCAACTAGGCATGGCTGCGATTGGTAAGTGGAGTCCTCCTGACCAATCACAGCTATGGCTAGTTGCTAGGGGCATCGCTTTGCTGGATGTGCTGCACAGCCGCCCATCCAGCAATATGTCCGGATTGTGAGGGACACACCTGGGAGGAACATCTTTTAAAGGGGTGAGAATATTTTTTTTATTACATGCCCTATATTGTGTTAATACAAAAAAAGAACTTATACTGTCTTTGGCTCCGGAACGGAGATGAGAATTGGTCTCCCCATCACTGGTGGCCTCTTTTGGGGGCACACTGCCGAGGCCTCATTGGACTCCAGTCAAGGTCTAAGGATTTCTTTCTTATATTGTCCCATCCGGGACAACCCTTTTAGGAATAGGTAACCATTCTACCTTAAAATGTGCCGTTACCGCCTACATTTTTGGATGGTTTTCTATGGATATCTTTGGGCTTTGAAATTGATGGATAATTCTAAATTCCAATTGGCTCCTTATGGTCTGCAAGTTCTACAGCATTTGGATTCAAGGGGTTATCCCAAAGACCGGTGCTCCTTTGGATCACTAGTCTGAAAGGTTTGGGTCACTCCAGTGAGCGTCTGCTCGGGTTTACCATAACCGGTTTTTGTGACCCCCCTAAGTGCAAGTTTATTACACTGGGAGCTGTTGAGTGTTGACTTCCAAAATGGGAACAACCATACGGTGAACTCTCCATTATACTTTATCAAGTATAAAAAATTATTATTACTGCTTTCTTCCAACAATGACCATATGCTCATGAGGGAAATGGCGCTAAGCTGCAATACTGCTGACAGCCAGTAGACTAGGGTGATGCTAGCTGGAAGAAAGCGGCCATATTTGTTCTACGCTCACACACTCCCTTTAATACGGTCAGGTTTCGCCACCTTTGACCATTTCTAATTGAGACCCCAGTCCTTCCCAGATGTGATTGTTACTACACGGCACCAGATCTTGAGATAATTGTGTTTGTTTTAGGGAGTTTACAGTAAGTTGTGTTATTTACACTCATAATTCCCAAAGTGGTTTCAAGTGACTCCCCGCAGTTTCTTAGTTTTTCTGATCCTTTAATAACATGTGTACAGTAGAATATCCCGCCAGAACGGCGGCTTTTGTACTGTGATAGGATTTCGGAGGAGGTAGGTGTCGGACAGGGTTTTCTCCTTGGTTTTTGTACAGTCCGTTACACCGGTCCTAGTTAGTGAAGATCCATAGCGGGACCCAAATCTCTAGGGTGTTTGATATCAATTATCAAATCCCATTCACATACTTCATAAAAACCCTAATTATGTGATGGTTAAAAAAAAAATTCTGATGGAGGTGATAATGAGGGCAGTTCAATTTTCAAGCTTTCGGCTTCCAAAAATGCCCTATTTCAGGGAGTTTTTGTAGGGGGTTTCTTTGCTGCAGAATTTTTGCACCTATTCCACTTCAGACATTGCATTACCAAAATGTTACATCCGACCCCAGTGATTGGCTGTACCAGTCAGGTTGTGGCAGTGGAAAAAAAAATCCCCAACGGCACAGGAACTTTGTTTTTTATTTTTGGGACTTGCACTAGCTGTTGTTTCAGTGGCCAGTCCCCATTTGTTTCTACCGGCTCATAAACCCGCAAATTTAGGAGCAAGTCCTGCCCATGTTTTCTGTGAAATTTTTTTTCTCATTTCTCGTCTGCACGTGGACTGACCTCCACTGCCGAAGACACACGGTAAAATGTTTTGTGACTACCGTGAAGGCACATGGTAGCCCTGCAAGGTAGCCTTACTGAGGGTGGATTTTGTCTCAGCTTTGTCTCAGATTTGCAGCTCACAGCCGAAAAGCAAATCCTCAGCGAATTCACTTTTAAAGGGGCTTTTCCATATACATAGAAAATAGGAGTAAAGTAAATAAAAATATTAGTGTTAAAAATAAAATTTAAATAAAAAAAAATAGTCTTCTCCAGATTCTCATCTTAATCTGGTATTTTCGTTATTGAGTCCACGTCCGAGCAGAAGTGCGGTAGGGTCACATGAACCGCTCCATTCAATGAGCATCTTTTTCGGACCAAGGGACACAGAGGAAGTGAAGTCACCAGAAAAAGAAGTGACGTTCTGTGTTCAAGAAGGCCAGTCATTTGGTTAAGTGGGTCCCGTGACTTCCTGGGAACTTCTGGTCCAGTGCAGGTTGTTCTTTATTTTCCCCAACCCCATTTAAAGGAAATCTACCATCAAGATTTAAGCATGATAAACCAGGGACACTTATATTTGTTATCCATGGCCTCCTTTCTTCTAAAATCAACTTTTAAAAGTATGCTAATAAGCCTGAAGGGCTCTGGGGTTGCATCCAGGGCCCCTGAGTACTGTATCTTCACAGGCTGTTACAATGAGCACAGCAGGTCTCCCCTTCCCCTGCATTTCCTGCTGCTTCTAGATTACACAGAGTGAGGAGGGAGAGGGCAGAACCTTGACTGCTTATTTTAACAGCCAGTGAATCTGCAGCACTGTGGGGCTTTGGTAAACCCCCTGGAGCACCTCAGGCTCATTAGCATAATTATAAAAGTTGATATTAGAAGGAAGGAGGCAATGGATAAGAAATATAAGAAGATACCACAGTCACGGTGCCTGGGTCTATGAGTGATGTCCCTGGTTTATCAGGATGGATCTTGATGGTAGATTTTCTTCTAAGATCATTATTATATTTCCAAAATTTTGTATACAAACTTGGAGCAACATTGGATTTCCCTCGGGGACTGTAGGCTAGCCTGGCGACAAATTTATTTCTATATATATGTATTTTTTGCTTCTGTTTTGGCATCTTTTCTCTTCGCCAGCGATTAGAGCGGACGTTTTTGGCGACTTGCCCAGTTCCATGTCAATGGCCCGGGTGACATTGCCGGCTCCTGGAATTTGTGTGTATTCTGCAGATCATCCCCTCCCTATAAAGGGACAAGCACTGTCGGGAGCCCGTGAAAGGCGATTTCAGCTGTGGAATTTTCCAGCTTGTTGGAATCCTCTGCCCTTAATGTGTATTGACAGGATGATTGCACTTTTTTAATAAATGCTTGCTCTGGCCTGTTTTTCCCTACGAGTGAAACATGAATCTCCCGCTTCACATTTAATCCCCGCGCTGCCATTAGCCCCGCAATGCAAAGGTGTTAATAATGCGCAACTTAAATATTTATTACTCTCTCCTTCCCCTCCCGTCCCATATTCTGCAGTTCTGGATGACAAGTTACAGATTTGTAACCAGTTGTTGCCAGTGGCGGAACTTGGAATCTCAAAGATCCCAAAACGGCAATGCAGAGATCATCATCTTTATAGGGATATGCAAATTAGCCAGCAAGTGCACCAGGGGCGGGCCTGCCTAGCCAACATACAGCTCGAAGTGCTCCTGCTCTTCTGTCCTGCTAGACGTGATAACATGTTCAGCCTCCGTTTTGGCGATTTGAAGAGTTAACGTTTGTTTTTGGGGGTTTTTTTTCATCCCTGAATTTCCCCTAAAATTTGTACCGATACAGAATAAACGTTTTTTTTTTAAACATAAAAAAGTGCCGTTTGACGGTAATTGCTTTTAATGCAAGTCACGTATGTAGTTAATAGTCAGGGCACGTTCAGCAGTGGAAGGGTTAAGCGGCTAACCTCCGGGGGACCGGGAGAGATGAGCAGCCGCTCCGCAGTCAGGAGAAGTGACTCGGACAAAAGTGATGGCTGTGCCGAAACAGCGGGGGCTTGTTACCATTCTCTTCACTGGCAAGTGTCAGGAGAGTCACTAGGAATTAGCGCATAACCAGTCAGAGCGACCGGAAACAGGCGGAAGGGTTTTGGGGTCTTTTTTATGGGTTTTTATTTAGGACCAACGCCTTATATCCGGGTGCAGTCCCAGTAAAGCTTCTATTAGAAGAACCAGATAAATTCTTCCATTGTTCCTCTGTTATGCCTCCTGGAATTGTAGGATGTCTGTCCACCTGCCTATCCAATCAGTGCTAACCATTTCCGTAATTTCAGTAGGGGGACACACCTCTTGGACAAGGACAATAGTAACATGCAGTTGTCTATTTATACATATTTACATGGACCATGGACCAATATAATCCTTTTACGCAGAACTAGTAACTACAATTCTTTGTGTGTGACACTACATGCTCACCCAGTGTCTATATGGGGTCACCCAGTGTCTATATGGGGTCACCCAGTGTCTATATGGGGTCACCCAGTGTCTATATGGGGTCACCCAGTGTCCATATGGGGTCACCCAGTGTCCATATGGGGTCACCCAGTGTCTATATGGGGTCACCCAGTGTCTATGTGGGGTCACCCAGTGTCTATGTGGGGTCACCCAGTGTCTATGTGGGGTCACCCAGTGTCTATGTGGGGTCACCCAGTGTCCATATGGGGTCACCCAGTGTCTATGTGGGGTCACCCAGTGTCTATGTGGGGTCACCCAGTGTCTATATGGGGTCACCCAGTGTCTATATGGGGTCACCCAGTGTCTATATGGGGTCACCCAGTGTCTACATGGGGGTCACCCATTGTCTATATGGGGTCACCCAGTGTCTCTATGGGGTCACCCAGTGTCTCTATGGTTTCACCCAGTGTCTCTATGGTTTCACCCAGTGTCTATATGGGGTCACCCAGTGTCTATATGGGGTCACCCAGTGTCTATATGGGGTCACCCAGTGTCTATATGGGGTCACCCAGTGTCTCTATGGGGTCACCCAGTGTCTCTATGGGGTCACCCAGTGTCTATGTGGGGGTCACCCAGTGTCTATGTGGGGGTCACCCAGTGTCTATGTGGGGGTCACCCAGTGTCTATGTGGGGGTCACCCAGTGTCTATGTGGGGGTCACCAAGTGTCTATGTGGGGGTCACCCAGTGTCTATGTGGGGGTCACCCAGTACCTCTATGGGGTTACCCAAGTTTTGGATTTCCACCTGTGTTCCAAACGTGTTTCTACTTTAACTGCTTCATGTGGAATCCTCCCTCGTGTGCACCCTGGGATTGTGAGCCCCGATATAATCCATGTACAATGCTGCAGTTATGCCCAAGGAGGATTCGGGCTTAAATACTCAAATGTTAATTCTGCCTGCAGGATATTATAGAAATGGGTCAGGAATGAGTTCACATCGGCTCCTAAAAGGGGCATCCATCACAAAGGACAGACATTAGCTCAATGGGAACCCATTAAAGTTACAGGAGTCTTCCCATTTACGTCTGATTTTGTGGGGTCCGACAGCCAGGACCCCCCAACAATGGTCAACAGAATGGGGGTCTGTATGCATCCCTTTGCTACCCTGCGATGTCAGAAGTTCCATAGCTGTCTTTGACGCATATGATGATGAGTCCCTGAGCTCTATTGACTTAAAGGGGTTGAAAACCTGGCTGCTTTTTTTTCCCAAAAAGTGCTCCTCTCCCCTCCATAGGTATTGTGTGGTATTGCAACTAAACTCCATTCATATCTAGGACCAGGAAGTAAGAGTTCTCCTTGCGGAGACTTTGCCAGTTAAGTCCACCTTGTAGGCGTGTGAAGACTTATAGCTATTGAGGCTCCACTAAAGAATTATGGGAAAATATTCAAGGATGGTTTCCAGGTTGGGATAAGGAAACCCACGATGCTTATAGCTACCTTGTAAGGCAGTCCCCTTGACATCAAGCATGACCTTCAGGAAGCCTATTCCAGAAGGAACAGATTCCCGACTTTAGACAGCGATGTTTGGACGTGATTGCATCTCTTCAGTACAGTTTGGCTGAGTGAGAGACTATTTGTCTAGGGTCAGAAAGTGGATACTATTCCATTTTTGCCGCCTTACAGGCGTGTGGACAGAAATACAATACCAGCAAAGACCACGGTCGGGTGTGGCGGCCATGTTTTTCCACCTCCGGACAACCTATTTAAATTTGGATTCTCTGCACAGCTGACAATCCGATGCCGGAAGTTGGAAATGCAGGTACCATATTTTTAGGACTATAAGGCGCATAAAAAATCCTTTGATTTTATAAGGTGCGCCTTCTAGTCCAGTGCGCCTTATATATGAACCTTACTTACAGACAACAGCTGCCTTGTACTGTGCACAGGTCTGCCACCTGCTGGTCATTCATCCTTATAATCTGGTGCGCCTTATATATGAACCTAGACGTTTTAGCAGGCATTTATTGATGGTGCGCCTTATACTCCAGTGCGCCTTATAGTTCCGAAAAATACTGTATTTCTGCCAATCCAGGGCTGGAAAGTCATGTCCCCCGCTATCATATATTTATAGCAAATTTCTATATCAAAATACAGACATTTAAGAAGCCTTTCCCATATGTCTTATATCGAGCTTCATTTTTATTTTTATTGTTTTGTTGGTTTTTTTTTTTGGTTTTTTTTACTATTATTGACTATTATTTCTTATCATTTTTTGCATTTGCGTTGCACCAGTCTCTTAGAGACGCGTAGGTGATGTCCACATAGCAGATACTCGGGTTTTCTCCCACGTCTGGGGTGCGTCCCGCTGCCCTCGGCTGAACCTGTTTGCACTTTGGGAATGACTTTGTTACTGTAGTGCACAAGTTGTTTCTATTCCTGCCGTATAACAGACACAGGAATGTTCTTAGAAAGGGAATGGTGTGTGCGGCCAAGGGAGAGCGGTTTTTTTTTTATTGCAGCGGATTATGCAAGACTTTGGCTGCGTATGTTGGAGGGCTCATTTTCACGTGTTTGGCACGGAGCCCAGTATAGGCCTTTTTTTTTTCCTCCTCGGAGCGGTGGTTAGCGACATGAATGAATACAAAGTTTTGAAGAGCTGCTCAGTAAGTAGGGCTGGGACGCTGCCAAAAATTCAGCTCCGTATTCGAGGTCAGGGCAAAGCGCCTATTTGTGGAACTGTCTATTGTGTCGAACACATCCTCCTTCTTCTTACGCTTCTCCTCCCCTCCCGAGAGTAGGGGGGGGAAAAAAAAATCCCGCAGCCGGGCTTCCTAAGACGAGAGCGAGGAAGTAATGAAATCGTATGCAGATTTCTGGGAATGACGGCACGCGGTTGTATGCCGTCAGACGGGATTGAACGGTGGACGTGACGGCTCGACCCGTTGACCTCCACAGCCGGCTTGAGATGTACAAGGCCAATCGTGTGTGAGACATCTGTTGTCTACCTGCTATTACGTTCCAAAGGGGTTTAATAAGATTAAATAATTAACAGGATAACCACATGGTGGCCGTGCGCCAGGGTACTGTAGGGGTGACCGGAATCCCACATACAGGGGGAGGGCTGTACATCAGGCTCATGTTATACTAGAGGGTCTTCCTGGATCCTGACTACTAAAAGTTAAGATCTGTTATAAAGAATTTTTGTCCTGTAGAAGGCGCTGTCTCAGTCCTGAAACGCGTTGGATAAAGCAGATTAGCCTCTTTGGCTTTTTCTGATGTGCAGGAACAACAGTGTCATCATCTTCTTCTAGGAAACCAAGCTTTCAAGGTTTTCTAGATCTCTGCTTGCTGTCATTCTCTAAGAAGCTTTATTGTTTACTTCTTGTGGATAAACACCAGTCGCTGGTCATGTGACGGCTTGTTATATCCCTTGTCCTTATCCCTATAATGAGCCGTGCACCTGTGACCTGGGTCTGGTGTTTATCCACAATTAGTAAACAATAAAGCTTCCTAGAGAATGACATCACATGACCAGGGATATAACGAGCCGTGCACCTGTGTGACATCACATGACCAGGGATATAACGAGCCGTGCACCTGTGTGACATCACATGACCAGGGATATAACGAGCCGTGCACTTGTGTGACATCACATGACCAGGGATATAACGAGCCGTGCATCTGTGTGACATCACATGACCAGGGATATAACGAGCCGTGCACCTGTGTGACATCACATGACCAGGGATATAACGAGCCGTGCACCTGTGTGACATCACATGACCAGGGATATAATGAGCCATGCACCTGTGTGACATCACATGACCAGGGATATAACGAGCCGTGCACCTGTGTGACATCACATGGCCAGGGATATAACGAGCCGTGCACCTGTGTGACATCACATGACCAGGGATATAACGAGCCGTGCACCTGTGTGACATCACATGACCAGGGATATAACGAGCCGTGCACCTGTGTGACATCACATGATCAGGGATATAACGAGCCGTGCACCTGTGTGACATCACATGACCAGGAATATAGCGAGCTGTACACCAGGAAGTAAACAATAAAGATTCCTATAGAATGACAGCAAGCAGAGATCTAGAAATCGGCAATGAATTGATACAGAAACTATATTTGAAACGTGCATAATTTTTCAATTCCCCAAACAATATCAATTATTTGCTGAAAGTGGACGACCCCTTTAAGAATGAGATTGTAAGCTCAAGGAACAATGATTGTGGGTGGTTACTTTTTTCCTAAGAAGGGGTCTGCATGAGGCTGTGGGGGCTTCATGGCTGAGCCGGTATCTTGTATTCTGCGTAGCGGCTGGTGTTTGTCCTGTATTGGCGTCCTGTCACATCCCGCACCATTACCGTGTCAGCGCACCGATCTTCTGCATTACGTATGCCGGCGCAGGCGGCTCTTGTACACGTCTCGCCCCGCACCTCTCCAGAGGATTACATGGTCTCTATGTAAGGATTTGGGTGTTACTGGCCGCACCTCCAGTGACTGAAGCTAAAAATGGTCATTTTTGGTAACAATTTCCCTCTTTTATGAGCAGCTCTCAGATTGATATCATGTCTTCTCTCTCCGTGCAGGTAAACGCTCTTCCTGGATCCTTAGTGACTGTGACGTCATCTCATCTCACTGGAAGTCGGCAAAATCCTTCCTCCTCTGTAGGAGCCACCGAAAACAGCCAGACAGGTAATGACCGCAGTGTATTAGACTATGTCAGCTGATCTGCAGTACCCGGGTCTGACCACTACACACAGAATGGCGCTGTCTGCTTCCTGTTTCAATCTTTGGTTATGAGCTGCCCTGTGGGGGTGTTGGGTGTTGGAACCCCCCCCCCCTCCTGTCTAATTTTATTTTATGGATAGGTTATCAATAATTTTAGTCAACTTCAATTAATATTATTCCTCCACTGGACAGTAGAGCTGACTTTTTCCCATTTGTCATCTACGTTTTACTGATGTAAATTTGGTCATTAGTGAAGAATGGATAGATGCAAACACAACCGGAAGAATAACACTACACTGTGTGTTTGTTGTCTGTTGCCCTGGAAACACATAGTCAACAAAAGCAATGGAAACAAAACAATGGGAAGTGTGTAATTATCTTTTTATTGAAAGGGATTGTCCACTTTGAGCAAATAATTGCTATTCTTTGTGTAATGAAAACTTCTACAATGTTCCAATATACCAATAATATTCCAACAACCTCACAGTTATTGTCATTCTATAGGAAGCTTCATTGTTTACAGATACACAGCTCATTATGTATCCCTGGTCATGTGATGTCACACAGGTGCACGGCTCGTTATATCCCTGGTCATGTGATGTCACACAGGTGCACGGCTCATTATATTCCTCGTCATGTGATGTCACACAGATGCATCACTCGTTATAACTCGGGGAGTAATAAGAGCTGTGTGATATCATGAGCCTTGCACCTGCGTGACACCACATGAACAGGGATATAATGAGCCGCGCACCTGTGTGACATCACATGAACAGGGATATAATGAGCCGCGCACCTGTGTGACATCACATGACCAGTTATATAACGAGCGGCATACCTGTGTGACATCACATGACCAGGGATATAAAGAGCCGCGCACCTGTGTGACATCACATGACCAGGGATATAAAGAGCCGCGCACCTGTGTGACATCACATGACTAGGGATATAACGAGCCGTGCACCTGTGTGACATATGATCAGGGATATAACGAGCCGTGCACCTGTGTGACATCACATGACCAGGGATATAATGAGTCGTGCTCCTGTGTGACATCACATGAACAGGGATATAATGAGCCGCACACCTGTGTGACATCACATGACCAGGGATATAACGAGCCGCGCACCTGTGTGACATCACATGACCAGGGATATAACGAGCCGTGCACCTGTGTGACATCACATGACCAGGGATATAACGAGCCGTGCACCTGTGTGACATCACATGACCAGGGATATAATGAGCCGTGCACCTGTGTGACATCGCATGACACATGATCAGATTTCTATCCACTGGGAGTTAACCTAGAATCTTTCTATAGAATGACAGCAAGCAGAGATCTGGAAAACCATGTAGAACTTTTCCTTATACAAACAATATCAATTATTTGCTGAAAGTGGACGACCCCTTTAAGTCATAAAGTGTAAGTAGCAGACCATGTTACAGCCGTATTCTGGGGTGCGCGGCCGCGTTGCTGTGTAGTGGCAGGTCCTGTACACTTTCCATTACATTTACCTCGTTTGACTTTTGTGTAATTTCGCATCCATTTCCTTTCTGCTCTTTTTTTTCCATATATTTATTACAACCCATAACCCGAGGCCGTGCGGTTCCTCTGCACCGTCCCCATTGCCAAAAACCGTAGACTTCATCATCTCTCACCGCAAAGGACATAATGAGCGTAATAAAGTGGATGGGACGGGGCAGATCTCCTCCGTGTTGTGGAGACTCCGGCTCCTTTGTTCCTTCCCGGGTGGAGAAGTTTCTGCTTTGTTGACATGTTTTTGGGAGAGGGGAGGGGGTGCACCCAGAGTGTATCAGCCATGTCTTTGGCAGCCGGGGGGTCAGAGGTCGCTTTCCGCAGAATGAGGGGAGGATAACCTTGAGAAGGGGCCAGCCGGGGGGGGGGGGACGCCGCTTTTGTTTCTGGCTACAGGCGAGATTTCCCCTTCTCTCTTATTATTGTTATTATTAAATCGGATCGTTACTTTCCCAAGGAGATCCATTTCCAGGGCTGGAGACAATCTGACAATTTTATGTGCAACAAGCAGAATCTGAGGACCCAATGACGAGGATGACACCCCCCCCCCCCCCTTCCTCTTGTGGTGTGCTCTAGTGTGGAAAGTGTTAAACAGCACAACACGTTGGGATTTGCTGTGATAAGCATACAGATTACTCCGCACAGCTGCGATTCATTACTTTCACTGGAGAAATTAAAAGTGGCAGAGGGGAGGGGCACAGCATACGTGAAGCCCCGGCCTCCTCCCCCGCACGCCCCCAGTGTGTGACTCTCAACTATTATGGAGAATCAAACATTTGGGACAAAGTTTTTCAGCTCGTGCTCCAGCCCTCACCCCTGATACCTCATGTTACATACAAAGGGATAGAATATGTGTCTATATTGTGTTCACGTGATATTATATAGAGCACATTTGTCAATAGGAAAGACCAACTACGGGTTTCTAATGGTTCTCATCTGCCTATTGTACTGTATATTTAAAACTTTGCTTTCATTTTGTTAAGTGGATCGTCCTAAAAGGCAGCCTTTCCACATGACTCTCTTGCTCTATAACATGCTGCCTGCAGATAGGACACTATGTACAATCTGCTCAGCTCCTCCTGCTCTATAACATGCTGCCTGCAGATAGGACACTATGTACAATCTGCTCAGCTCCTCCTGCTCTATAACATGCTGCCTGCAGATAGGACACTATGTACAATCTGCTCAGCTCCTCCTGCTCTATAACATGCTGCCTGCAGATAGGACACTATGTACAATCTGCTCAGCTCCTCCTGCTCTATAACATGCTGCCTGCAGATAGGACACTATGTACAATCTGCTCTGCTCCTCCTGCTGTATAACATGCTGCCTGTAGATGGGACACTATGTACAACCTGCTCAGCTCCTCCTGCTCTATAACATGCTGCCTGCAGATAGGACACCATGTACATTCTCCTCAGCTCCCCTTGCTCTATAACATCCTCCTGCTCTTTAACATGTTACCTGAAACTTTGATTTTCTGTTTATTTTCTATTAAAAATCAGTAAGATGTAGAAATGGCAAATCATTGAGTACATATAAAATGTATAAAATGTCCTTATTACTGGATGCTGATCCTCTGTTATGTTGATCACTTCTGTATCAGACGACTCATCCATTATCATCTTATATACAGTCGGGCGTCTCTGTTTACGTGAACCTCACATACGTTCTCCTATATAATCTGCGGACAACTGTACATTGTTGCAGCAGCTTCGGTTATTAAATTCTGTAGTGACAAGACTCTAAGGCTGCGGTCACAGGATGCGTTTCGTTTGCGTTTAACACGCGCGTTTTCAAACAGCTGAAGAGGAGATTTGCCTAATTACATTGTTGTCAACATTGCGTTAACGATTGCGTTTTTGTAAACGCAATGTCGACAACAATGTCATTGGGCAAATCTCTTCAGCTGTTTGAAAACGGATGTGTTAAACTCAAACGAAACGCAACGTGTGACCGCGGCCAGTTGTTTGTAGAATTTGGGACTTGGCTCAGGTTGAGGGAATCCAGATCACGTGCTCCAGTCGGCACGTAAAAAAAACTTTGCGACGTCACGGTCCCTGCAGGAGGTGGAGATTTATTAATCGGAGACACAGAGTTTATGTAAAATTGGGTCATTTCATTCTTTATTTGTAAAATCCATAGGATATGGGAGAAGACAATATGACAAGTTGTTCATTAAGATGCTGGAGATAGGACACGCACAGATCCGTACTGCTGGTCTGCGCTGCGGCTCGGAGAGGTTAACACTAACACATTTCTTTTTCTGACCTGTTTTACAGCGGATCAGGATCTGGCGGACACCGGTCGCAGTCTGGCGGTGAAGGTCGCCTCCCCTAGAGGAAGCTTGTCTCCGCGGTGAGTATTCTTTCCTCGGAATGCCGGAATGAACGACACCTCTCATCGGAGGCCGGCGGTTTTGTTGACATTTAGAAGAATAATATAGACGGCCTGTGGACGTGGAGCAATGGCTGCTGCTATTCTCCCGGGAGCAGGAATTTGCTTTTGTAGGATATTAAAACATGTGCTGAAAGGGAGTGCGGTTTCCTCGAGGGATTCTTGGTGGGGGGGCGGCGCACAGACCTGGTTCTTATACTCTGCAGCTCATCTTTATTAGCACCTCATTATGCCACTGCTGACACCCCTCATTTATTATCTCCCCTTTACCATCTCGTATGCGCAGTGCTTGCATATCCTTCTGTAGGGCGGAGAATGAGGCGAAATAACATCAGAGTCCATAATAAACTGTGCACATAGTCTTCATCTAAGGCCTCTGTTACATAGTCAGTGTGTGGACGCTATGGCGCCCGGCACTGGTGCGGTGACCACACACACGTGGCAGCGTACCGTGCACAGGAAAATGATAGAGCTTGCTGGATTTTGGCCGGGCACCATGCCTTGGCGAGAATCCGTGTGCATGAAAAAGCCTACACTGTATGGCAACCAGGAGATATCTGTGGGATGTGCTTTTAGAGTTTATCCAGGTTTTTAAAGGGGTTTTCCGGTGGTTCCAAAACACGACTGCTTTCATCCAAGCAACCCGTGTAAAGGGTCACTTTTCTGGCCTATTTTCCTCCGTTCTAGAGCATCCATAAATCTATTATTTTGTGTCTACAGCTATGAAAAACCTATAGATCTCTATGGTAACAATCCCAAATAGTCTGATCCTGAAGTCATATTCTCGACCATCTGTCTTCTGCTTCTACTGACATTGTGAAGCAATAAGTAAGGGACATCTGAATGGTCATTGCAGAGTCCGACAGAGTTTGTAGTCTGTTGCCGCGGAGACACACAAGTTTGCTTTAAAGCATTGGACACAAAATGATGCAGAACTTTTTTTTCTGCAAACTCTTTTGCTATTTTAAATTGTCTTATATGAAACTGATACAATAGGAGCTCTCTGTCCAATCCTAAAAACTTCGATTGTAGTTTACTGCACCTCAAAAGGGCAAAGAGATATTCTTTCATCCAATGCTTAAAAGTGGCGTATCCAGGGGTTGTCCAGAGATTGATAAACATGTCTGCTTTCTTTCTAAATCATCTGCTCTCCGGACCGTGGTTAGGGCCCTTCACTGCAACAAAGCTTCATTCTATTCTATACAGCTGAACTGCAATACCATTGCAAACCATGGTTATGTGTGGCGCTATTTATGGAAGAAAGCATCCATGTTTTACAACTCCAAACAACTCCAAGTCCCAAGTTTAGCTAATCGGTGAGTGTCCGACTGCTGGGACCCCCACCGATCACAAGAACATGACCCCCAGAGAACAAGAATACCTTTTTTAATAATTAATGGAGCAGCAGGTTGAGCATGCTCCCTGCCACTCCATTCTATGGAGCGCTGGAGATTGCTGAGAACCGTGCTCTGCTATCTCTGACATGGCGCATACTCAACCTGCCTCTCCATCAATTAGTAAGAGCAGTATCCTTGTACTATGGATTGCGAGGGTCCTCTTCTTATTATTGTTGGGGGTCCCAGCAGTATGACCGTCACTGATCAGCTAGTTCTCACCTATCCTGTGAATAGGGGATAACCTATAAACATGGGATGACCCCTTTCATCCCCAGTCCCAGCACAAAAAGTTGTGATTTTGCTTGTGGAAGCCATAGTTACTCATGTATCAGAAGAGTCCACCAGAACCACAGCTTTGTAGCTCACAGAGTTGTCTGAAGCCGGGAGCCCCCTTTTCGGTATCCACAATCCCTATTCGCACATATGGACTTTACAGGGAGTTGCTCCATACATCCACATGTGTCTATAAATCAGTTCTTCTGATGGTCCTGTAACGTATGTGCCTACCGAAGGGTTTGAGAATCCAATTGAGCACTTGCAGAACACATCAGCGGTAATACGCGGAGCTTTTAACAGAGCAATTGGTGTCCTTTTAACTAACTGAACAGCACTTAGAGCCCATAATTTGTTATTGTGTCATTACGGGCCACGTCTGAAGAGCAGCAAGTCTACTCCTCGTCTATCGCATCCATCTTACCGAGCCAATAAAGGTAATGGAAAGAGGGCCGGGCCGCGTGCTGGCTCAGCAGGAGATGACCTCACATAAACAGATCCATCCATCCATAGGTCTGAAACATTAGCGCCAACTAAACATCCGACCACTTCTAGGACATTAGTCATTGTGTGTATGGGTTAGGGGAGGCCGGGGCCTGTATATATGTACAGGGATGGTCATCGCTCACCTCCACCCTTGACACATACTCGTACCATCGGAGCCGGAACAGAAATCTTACTTGGAGGCCCAGAGGACAATCTTTCTAATATGGGACCCAGACTCCTCTACCCCCTTCAACAGTGTGTAATCAACAAAAACATTTTTTGGCCTAAGCCCAGCTCTTCCGTCTTTACCCCCCCAAGATTTTTCATGGCACCTGAGACCAGAACTGATGATGGAAATCCGGTGTAGTCACCCACCCGCTGTGTCCTCCGCTGCTGAGCAGCAAACTTCATGTATTTAGGCCGCGGCTTAGGAAATTTCCCCCACTAAATAATTGTTCATTAGGGAGTGTCCATAACTTCCTAGTAAATCATTCAGATGACGGAGCCCTTAATGATATGCGCAGGCTAACTTACTGCTTATATTAACATCCCAATAGCCAAGGATTAGCATGAGTAATAATGGAGTAATCCTCTAACCTGGTGTCCATACTCTACTGTCCAACACTGATAATTACAGGCGGTCCCCAACTTAAGGACATCCGACTTACAGACAACCCCTAGTTACAGACGGACCCCACCAGACCGGTGGTGATAACAGGCGCCACACCGGATCGGGGCGGAGTAAAGAGGCCAGTCTAGACCTGTATGATATTTTATGGTGGGCTTTCACATGTAACAATATAAAACACTTTGATCGAGCACTCTGGGTGTAAATGTATATTCAAGCCCCATTTCCAAACATTTATATCATTAATATACCTAAGCATTTCAATACTTCATTATACTCTTATAACACTTATTGATCTCCCCCCCCCCCCATGCCTCTTCTTCAGTGTATTACCTCAGCGAGGGTTGACTCCTGGAGCCGCCCCTAAAGATGACAGACGTTTATCAGGGACTTCATGGACGAGATCTGCAGCGATCACCAGGAAGGAATATAAATATTATTATATTAATTATAATATTATTAATTAATTTATTAAACAAACGGACTGTTTCTAGATAGCGACTCGATACGTCCAATGTCTCCACACCCGTCTTAAGGGTAATTAATCAAAGGAGTTAAAGGGACGGGGGGGGGGGGGGCTCTGGAAATAAGTGAACTCTATTCAGCAACTTGAGCTTGTTCCCTGCGGTTCGCCTTGGAAGTGCTCGTCCATCATGGTCCTAGCAATTCATTGGAGGGCCCCCGATTCCTGGTAGCAGCAGCCCCCGCAATCATAAGTCAGAGTGACTCGCGGTCCCAGCGAGAATACTCCGCATTTGTTTTCCAATATGGGATTCTCTGGTGAAGGAGGACGGCTGACAGCTGAAAGACTGATCACAGCTTTTTAATCCTGTGTGTACATTTTTTAGGGAAATTGTATCCGGCTACGAGCGGCCATTACCCGGAGCAGTGTGAGAGTCACCTGTTCTCCGCGCTTGTGTGTTTGCAATGGAAAAACCCGTATTTTGCCTACATAACTATGTAAATATTGGAACAATTAGCACATTCTGTGCCGCGATTATTAGTGGGACATTGGGGGGGGGCAGTCCTTTTAAAGGGATACATAGAAACTACAACTACAGCTACGGAAATTATTATAATTATTCATTTTTAATTTTTTTTTTTTTTTTTTTTTTTTGAAAGGCTATTGTGTATCATTTAGGTACTGAGACGCAATTTTCCTCCTAAACCAATGAATCCAATCAGTAAATCTGGAGTGGTTAAGGAAAAGTTTTCTTTAGATTCAAGAGTTTGCAGCAAGTTTTTTTTTCAATGCTAACTTTTATGGGGGGAGGGGAAGCAAAATTGGACGTTCCTCTCAAAATAAGATGAACAAAGTGTTCCAGGACCTCTAGAGATCAGCTCTTTAAAACCACTGCAGCGCCCCTACAGGAAAGTGTAGGTATGACTTGGTGGCCATTGATAACAATGGGCTGTGTATGTACCGACTGGGTCCTCCAGACCAAGAACCTGACACTGCAGCTTCTAGATGGAGATTAACTCTATTAACCAGGAATATTCTCACTTCTATGGGACCGACGGAGAAGAGTGTAAAGTCCCCTGTCAGTCATACAGAGAATGAAGCCGTACGCTACCACCTCATTCACACAGGGGTCTTGGGAAACCCTGCGCATTAGCACATGTCTCTGCATATACCCCGACTTTATCCATAGTCTGAAATGTATATAATTCACACGTTTGCATCTCTTTCAGGTATTGCATTGTTGTTGTTCATATATTTTTTTTTTTTGCACTGATTTCTGATTTCTATCTTTCCTTGTGGCAGGTCCCCCCTGAATAGTCTCTCCACCCGCTACGAGCCGTCTGGGAGCGGTAATCCCGAGAGCTCCCTGCTGCCGGTCACCAGTATAGAGCAGCTCCTGGAGAGGCAATGCAGCGAAGGGCAGCAGTTCCTACAGGAACAAGGGGCAACCAGTGACAGTAAGTAACCGTCCTGCCCCCCCCCCCCCCCCCATCCCATGGGCCGATGGATTCCTGGAAAATTCCTATAAAGGCGTCGTGTGTACCCATCAGACACTTGTCTTTACTCTCACTGATGATGATCTGGAACAGGGACACTGATTATATGGGGACTTCTAAAAAAAAAAAAATAATTCTAATTTGTCGGTAGCATTCCGAGTAGATTCATAGAGTGATACGTCACGAGAATCTGCGACATTGTTTAATGCGTTCGTAATTTGAGTCCAAGGGCATGTTCACACGGGCGTATATGTAATCTGTGGACTAGACTTTGTGTGGTGACCATACTCCACAGCCCGGACACCAAGTCCCCGAAACAAGGAAATGATATGGCAGCTATTCAGTGACAGGTAGCATCCACTCTCTGGGTCTCTGCCACTCACTAGAATAACCTATTTAACCCCAATTATTGAGGAGCCGCCGCTCGGTCCAGTCTATTTTTAGGTCTATTTTGGGGGAAACTATGATTTTTCTTCCATATTCTGAAACTGGAAGGTTGCCATTTCCACCTCGCAGGTAAAGTGATGTCCTCTGATATTCATGGTATCCTGGAAGGGGAAAAATGCAAATTGTAAGGAAATCCATGCAGGGATAATCCTTTAAACATGATGGCCAGAGGACAGGTTTCCCCACGTTGTGCCGCATCTCATTTGGATGCAGTGAGGAGCCCCCTTTGTATGGGAGTGGGAGAGGGGGGGTCAAGTGAAATCCTTGGGAAATGACCAGATGTGACTATTCCTGATCCAGATTTATCTTCTGGAATAGAGGTCAAGCAAACAAAGAAAACTTTATTGTCCGCTGTCCGATTTTCTACAGACAAGCTGTGGAGCAGCCGTAGCGTTTAAGCCATAGTCGTCCTCCCTTTATACAAAGCCTGGGAGGACGCGGAGGAATCAGTAAGCAGGCGGCTACTTCCAGGGTACTGTCAGTAATCCCATCAGTATTGTGTTCCCTCTATCGGGAGTGAAAGCTCCCGAATACAATTCTCCCAGAGGTCGGGGATCGCCCGCTGGAAACCCTCTACTGTAGACTAGAATAATTTTGAGAGGACGAAAATCAAACGCGTTTCGGCTGGAAAACGTTTGTGCATATATTAGGGGAGAACAATGGGGTTTGGTTATAGTGGTTACTGATTACCCTACGGCCCGGGCTCAGGTTACCTCCTGCTTGTCGCTGTTTATCGGAGTGAAGGTGACGTTTGCCAGTGCAGATTTCACTCATGTGGCGCCACCAGGGCCTGCCGGGAACATGTGCCCCCTTCAGTTTCATCAAAGAGCTGGAAATCTCTAGCCAAAGAATCTTTGGTGGTGAGAATGTGATTATACGTGACCCTTCTCCTGCCAGGACATTAGGCTGGGAACAGCAGAGGGGGTAAAGCTTCCCAGTCTAGGAACTAACGCCGACCCCGCCTTTCTCTTGACTCTTTCCTATCCACAACAAAATATCCGAAACTTGGAGGAGGAGTAATGGTAACAGTAGATATCATCTTGATAAAATGGCTAGAATCATAAATTTGCAAGAGACGCAAAGGTGATTGATTCACGAGAACAAGGGTCTAGTTCTCAGTTGGTTGAGTATACATACTGCCGCTTCATTAGAAGTATGTAGGCCCGGTTCTCAATAGTCGGTGGAGCAGCAGGTCGAGTATACATACTGCCGCTTCATTAGAAGTATGTAGGCCCGGTTCTCAATAGTCGGTGGAGCAGCAGGTCGAGTATACATACTGCCGCTTCATTAGAAGTATGTAGGCCCAGTTCTCACTAGTCGGTGGAGCAGCAGGTCGAGTATACATACTGCCGCTTCATTAGAAGTATGTAGGCCCGGTTCTCAATAGTCGGTGGAGCAGCAGGTCGAGTATACATACTGCCGCTTCATTAGAAGTATGTAGGCCCAGTTCTCACTAGTCGGTGGAGCAGCAGGTCGAGTATACATACTGCCACTTCATTCAATACTATGGAAACATTGTAAATGTTTGGCAACTTCAAGGGCCTTCATCAGAATTAAAACCTTTTGTAAATGCCCTAAACCACCTTTAAGTTCTCTTCTATCCTGTGCAGAGCCTGATATAACAGAGTGTATACTAATGTCTTCTTTTGGTTCTAGTTTTAGGGATGTTAAAGTCTCTGCACCAGCTGCAAGTGGAGAACCGGCGACTAGAGGAACAGATCAAGAACCTCACTGCCAAAAAGGAGCGTCTGCAGCTTCTGAACGCACAGCTGTCTGTTCCCTTCCCCTCCATATCTTCCAACCATACGCCTTCCCCTCAGGTGCAGCAATACCCCATGCAGAATGGTAAGGACATAGATGAGATATGAGAAGGCCAGACCTGAGTGTAGTAACAGAGCCTGAAAGCTGCACCCAGAGCGGCGCTGTGCTCCCCACTCCTTCTGTTTGTGGCTTCTGGTAGATGAGCGGACTCCGCCTCCGCCTAATTCGGACATGATGCTGGATGGGCTGCTCCAATCAGGAAGCTTTATGCCCTTGTAACTAGACAAGGCTGTGATTGGCCAGGTATGTCCACCAGGTGTCCCCCTGGCCAATCAAAGCCCTGCCTAGTTACTAAGGTTGTAAAGCGTCCTGATAGCTGGTCTGCAGCCCATGGAGCAACAGGTTAGGTGGAGTTGCTGAACGACGGACAACAACCCTAAAGTTTGGGTCATCTTTTCTCTAGTGACTAAATAATCTTCTGTATTTCACTATTTGTAGCATCCAGCACGGACGCCCTGATCATGAATAAAAGCCCTCACATTGGAAACTTCCAGGCGGAGAGCTCCCATCCTGCCCAACATCAGGTAGGTGCTCGAGGGAGAACACCGTGAAGTCCCTTTAAACTCATTGGAGATTTGTATGGGACATGGTCAGTCCCTACACCAGAACTATGTATTCGGAGCAAGTCCTGACAACTTCACGCTCCCTTTTGAAGGATGGACAAATAATTTTCCGAATTAATTTGTCTGAAATGAATCCATCAGAATAATTCTCTCATCATTAACATTAATGATGTCGTAGTCAGATGGGGAGGGGGTCTTCTATTATTTAATATGTCTTCATTTTTTCTTTTTGTTCAGGACCTTGCATCAAGCGGGCAAAGCACCAGCAGTTCTTCCTCTCTCTCCACTCCGCCCCCTGATGGTCAGAGCCCAGCACAACAATTACAAGGGGTTCAAAGAATCAATGGTGTCACCATGGGAACACTAACAAGTGGCATTCAGTCAGTGACGCCGGCTCTTCCCGCCGTGCCGGGAGTGGGTGCAATAATTGGCGCGCTTCCAGCAAACCAGCTGGCCATTAATGGCATTGTGGGGGCTCTGAACGGAGTGATTCAGACTCCTGCTACATTGCCCCAAACTACTGCTCTTACTCACGGGACGATCTTGCCTAACGTCGCCCACCCGATCTCTTCTACATTAACAAACAGGTAAGGGCCCGACCGTTATGCGTCCTATATGTGGTTGCCTGTACCCCTTACGTAGTTATATACGGAGCTTATCTTATCACAGTGCCTCGGGATTGGGACTCCTCTCAGACCAGCAAAGGCAACTCTTCCTTCATCAGCAACACCAGCAATTCCAGCAGCTCCTGAGCTCCCAGCAGCTGACACCGGTAAGTACCCCCAAGTCTAATACCCACCTTACACGGGCCATGGGGTCCCACAACACCTCGACCCCTCCCTGTGGTTCTTCTTATACCTTCTTATTTTTCAATATTTATGAATACATTTCACCATAGATGGGGCATGTATCCCCTCTTTCCCCACTTTTAACCCCTTCATGACCGCCATACGGCCATACACACACGTCCGATTTGCACATGCTCCATGTAGATACCACGTATATATATATACAAATCATGACAGTGCCTCAGTTTAAATGATCATATCCCCTGATCTGTGGCACCTAGAAAAATAGTTCTGGTTTATCTAATCATATAAGGATTGTGTATCTAGGTGAAACAGAACCGGAGATATCCACAGTTTCATAAAACAATGTGATTCTTAAATACGGATCTAAATTCCTGATCCATTTAACAGTGGATGTCTTCAGTTCTGTTTCAGATATTAAAGGGGGGATTCTCCTCTTTAAAAGGACACCAGAACTGTGTTTCTAGGTGCCACAGAAGACTTTTCAAAAGTAAAGCGCTACGGAATATGATGGCGCTGTATAAATAAAGATTATGCTTATCATACATGCAGCCTCTGCCTCGGTCTCTGAACCTGGGAAAGGGGGATGGATTGACACTGAACATATTTTGGTAAAGATTATACAATTATGGGAAAAATAAATGTAAAAGCATATTTGTTATGCTTTTTTATGCTTTTTTTGTTACATGTCATGAAAACAAAATGATAATAAAAAATTATTATGATATTCTGATATGTTACATTATGATACCACCTGGACATTGAGGCACCAGTGGGGCTATGGTGGTCTCCCGACCTCCCTGCGTGCACCCTGCATGTTGTGTCTGATCTCCGTCATCACGTTGTGCAGTGCAGGGAGGTCTGACAAGCCGAGCAGCCTGCCCCCTACTGGTGGTATCAGAGCAATGAGTTTTATACGTGTAAATAACATTTCCACATAAGATCCTCAGATCCGTGTCGGGTTCCCGTGGCCCCGATACAGTGGACGGATGATGGCGTCTTCACCCCCCCCTGTTATGTGTCTCCCCCCAGGAGCAGCACCACGCGCTGTTATATCAGATCATGCAGCACTCGCAGCAGCAGCACCACCACCAGCCGGACCTCCAGCAGCTGCAGCTCCCGGCCACCGCTCAGCTACCACTCAACAACCTGCTGGCCGGGGCCCAGGCCGCCACCCTGCACTCCAGCGCCACCAACCCCTTCCTGGCCATGCACGCTGACAGCACCGCTCACAAAGTCACAGTAAGTCCAATCCCACATCATCCTGACAATGTCCCCCTGAGGCTCCCCAGAGCTGGATGCTGTTCCCTTCACATCTGGACTACATGGAGCGCTGCTCCGGAGGGAAAACGCAGCAGTAACTTGTGTGCTGCTCCACTTCATGCTCAGAATCAAGATCCCTTAGAGATACTTAATGTTAGATCATTGGACTCGATCACTAGGAAAGTCTTTGGACCTTGTAACCACTACCCCGGATACAACTATTTCCCGTAGAATTGTGTCGGTTCAACTTCTTCTCTTGTATTTGAGCAAAGGAGGAGAAAGAAGTGACCCCAAATTCTTCTGAATAGGGAAAGAATCTTAATAAGGGGTTAAAGGTCGTCTGAAACTATTAAATTCAATCGGGAAAGTATTGTGGCCGTAGGTATCCCTGACTGAGCGCTGACCCAGACCCAGACTCTTGGAGTCTTGGTCTTCTCTAATGATGGGAGTCGCTGTCCTGTACTGTAATCACAGGAGGGAGGCAGTGACTCCTAGCATCACAGACTGCAGGGCTCGGGCCATTGTGTAATGTGGGAAATATCGACCTATTAGAAGGCTGAACACTATACTGAATACATATGTAGCAGGGCTGGATTTATCCCTTAGAGGGGCGCTGTCTCCAGGAAACTCCTTTTCAGGTATGGTATGTCCTTTCTAGAATCCCCTCTTTATGTGAAATCTCTCCAGTTCACCTATTAAAAAAAAATCTTAAAAGTCACACGCAGATCAGCTGAGAAGAGTCATATTTTTGAGATGAGTCAAGTTTAGAGGCTGCACGGGCAGGGTCACTTCACAATGACAAACAAATTTCCAGCTCACCCTTGGCTTCCAAAAACCATTGCTGTGTCACGGGTTACATCCAGATCCAGGACTTCACAATACTTAAATCTCAAAAGTATTTAGTTTTGTCTCGTTCTAACTTTATTATTAATTCCATTTAGTAGACAAATTTTCAGATCATCATCTACATAAACGGGGACATTGGCCTCCTTCAGTCACCCCCTATCTTTGGTTCTATAGTAACTAGAATCATGTTTATGGTGTTGTATTAAAGATCAGGATCTCATCTTTCAGATTACACCAGGCTTATGGATTGTGAGCTACAGAACCAGAGATACAGGGAGCTAAAGTAGTAGTTGGAAATTCAATCTGGAGGCAAATATTCAATTCCAAACTTACTGCCTGTAACTCCGGTTCCTGTCTTTATTATGACACCAGGACCATGTTACTAGGTACTAAAGAACCGAAGATGGGGGCATCTGAAGTGACGCTCTCCTTGCAGCCTCATAACTTGACTCACTTAAAATATGACTCTTCCCTGCCCATTTCATATAAGTTTGGAGGAGATTTTTTTATTTTTAAACGGGGGGAGATTTCACATAATAGAGGGAGTTCTACAGAGGACATTCCTTCCCCTACCTGAGGGGGGCAGTAGTGTAATGGGGTAAAATCTGGTGACAGGTTATCACTAAATATCTGGTTGTAGTGTACATGACTAGGACTCCACTGCATGGAATATAATGTGCTGAATATTTCCCTTCTCCCCAGAGACTTGGAGACAAGAACGGACCAGTTATGCAAGATAAGAGTTGATGCTCGGAGATGACGGGAGCTCGAGGCCTCCACCCGGCAATGGACTCTCTGAACAAAACCACGTCTTCCTTTTTGTAGCAAAGAAACAATGCAAACAAAGAAGACCTAAAACCTTCCCTCCGTACTCGCCGTCACCCTGCCGAGCGATGGGCGAGTAGCACACGGCAGAGGGCGGATGGTCCCGCTATTCCGGGGGGGAGGGGATCAGGGCGGGCGAGGCCGGAGATATTTATTCATTGTAACTTTCCTGTTGCTTTGTTGCACTGATACTTGATCGTATAAAGTCAGAGAAAGGTAAAAACACTGTTGTCCGCAGGAGTGCAATGCTGGACGCGGCTCCTGGCCTCTAGGGGGCGCTGGTGATACCTCGGTGCAATTCTGCCCACTGGTCACTTGAAGGTATTAATGAACAATATGATTGTTACCAGACGTGTTTCCAGCAGATGATATTGTAGGGTCGGTGCGGGGGGGCGGCGCCACGTTATTCCATAGAAAGTGCCTGACGATGAGGTTCCCGGAGCTGACACCAGGCGACATTCACATTGCACTAGAGGCTCTGGGGGTCCCGTGTATTTATTCCTATACAATGAGTTATGCAACAGGGGACTCCATGAAGACTCCCGGATACAAGATATATGGCGGATCTACCGGTATATGTAGGGATTCCTAGCACCGAGGGCAGCGGCATTAGATGCCTTCTTACCCTTCCTCAGGAATCCCACCGTTTACTCAGTTCAGCAGCATCCTGGTCCATACACCCCGGCAATCAGCTAGTACCCCCATGTCTGGAGCTTGGAGGTATTGAAGGGGTGTAGCGTCGGTTCCGTCCCTGGTTATGTACCCAATAAGGACATCGTAGGCGGAGATTCATAATCCGCACCGGCTTAGGCTCTGGTAGACCGGGAAGTGTCCTTGTATTATGTTTATGGGAATCCATATAAAAAAAATTCCTTTGTATTGTCTTCTACTGATCCTTCCAAGATGGCAGCCACCATCAGAACCGGTGTTTGTGATCCGACATTGACTGACGGCTATTCCTTCCAGCCTTGTATACACCTGCACACTGGGTGCTCGTGTTCTCGAATCGGGGAAGGGGTGAACCACTGGATTATTCAATGAACAAAGGGTCCTGGTGGCTCCACTCTTCTATGTATCGGAGGAGAGCAGGACACCTCTACACACACGAAACCATTAGGTCCAAACAACATCCCCTTGATGTGTATGGTAACCCATTACCGGCATTTAAGGGCTGGACTGTGCCGGTTCTGCTGGAAGCGTCTGAACTGAGTAAATGGACGTCCTCTAGACCCGAAGAGCGGAAATTCAAAAACTTGACATTTGAAGATGTTCTTCCTTACAACTTTTCCTGTACGTTTCTAGAAAACACAAAAAATTGTAACCTCTACATTCTAGTAGCAAAGGTTTAGAGGCTTCTCCTCTCTCCACTACACGACTACGGACACGGACGTTAGAGTAAAATACATGGGGGATGTGCGACGCCCTGATTGGTCAGTACAGGGGTTCTCCAGATTTGCAATAAGAGACTTTCATGGGCTGTACCAGAGTTGTGTATGTAAGTCCTGTGCTCCTGCTTTCCTTCCTAAATTGTAGAGAGGGGGTCGGATTAGAGGTTATTGCTCTATGATGTCATAAGGAACCATGAGTCTTTAGTGCTACGCTTTCCTCCTCTCGTGAACCATTCCCCATTCCTGTTTTTTGGGGGCTTACCTGCCATGTACCAATTCAGGAGGTATTGTTTTTGTCATTTTGCATCTATTATGGGCCAAAGACAATTTCCCTAATAGGTTTTAGCTTGGGTTGTCTTCTGTAGATGCTTCTTCTTGCAGTCGTCACAGGCTTGTCCTGTTTTCAGAGACATCCATCAGAGAAGCAGCCTCTCAGTGCCCATCTCTTAACTGTCTTCTCCTAAGTGTTAGAAACACTCATTAAACCATATTCTGACTGACTGACCAAATAAATCTGCTGAAATGAGTGTTTCTAACCACTTATGGGAAGACAGATTAGAGATACAGAGAAAAACGAATGGATTGTGCTCATTGTCGTATTGGCAGTGGAGTAAGTGCAATAGTTTAGAAAAACATCCAGATATTAGGATGCCTCTCTGACGGATTTCTCTGCAGAGTGTAAGAAGAAGAAGCAGCTTTAGAAGAGAGAGTATTTTTATTATGGAAATGATCTTTACGCCATAATAGATTCTATGCAAAAATTTCTCACCAGACCAGAGGATCCCATTGTAGACGGAAAACGTGAGTCTTTGTTCACGAATGAAAGAAGTTCTGGTTCCATTTTATGTAAGACTTTAATGCCGTGTAACAGACCTATTGATTATAATAGGGATCTCTCCGGTTTCCGTTATGGTGTCGATCATCTTACCCAGCATGCTGCGCTCTTTTTGTATTTTTTGATTAAATACAAATGTGAATTTACAAAACCCTTCCAATGGCTCCAGAGAACCAGTACTGGGGGCCCAATGGGCCGATATTTCCTGGAGAGTGTTGTAGGTGTTCGCGTTGACCCTTAATGGTCCTATGTCCTGGCCTCGTATCCCTGTATGCAGCGCTCTAGTCTCTAGGAGGGGGGCGCTCAATAGACCCCGGTGCAATCGGACCCCCAGTGTGGGTCTGCCGCCCCCTCTGCGTCCTGCTGGTGACCGCTCAGCCCTTACCTCATTCTGTACATACCGAGTTCTTCTTCTTTTTGTTTTTGTCGATCTGTTTTTTTTTTTTGTATTATGAAAAGTTCATATGGAAACAATAATATTTTGATTTGTAATATTTCTAATCGGCAAATGGAAAAATAAAAATACAAATGAAAGTTAATTTATTTTTATATTTTCAGGGGGATTTTAAGACCTTGGTAAAGTGATTTTTGTACGCGCTGTTATGTGAGGTGCGGGAGGTGCGGTCCGGTTTTTGTATCGTCACCGACTGCTTGGAGAAAATTTTTGGTTTGTTCTATTATTTAGATGACAAAATCCATGTGTATTGAGAGAAATGTACAGGAGTTTTCGGAATAAATTTTTAAAAATGTTACACCCTGTCTGTGTCCTGTGATTAGAAGGTCGCAGCGTCCTCCTTCATGTTCTCGGCTCCGGATCACGCGGCTTTCTAGGTGCACGTGTTGTACAGATAGTTGTGTGGGTGGGGGGCGGCTCATCCCCCTCTCGTCTGCAGCTCGTTATCAGGAATCTAGACTTCAGGTGAACAGACGAGACAAAACGTCATTACAGCCAAAACCCATCTGGAAGATCCTGCTACGGAAGCGAGCCGCGTGTCCCTGCATCCCACAGTGCGATACGAGGAATGGATGGAAATAGCTGAGCATTAATAGTAACGGAAGGACCTTAAATATCTGGAATTATCACATAATACAGGCGGTCCCCTACTTAAGAACACTCGACTTGTATGTAACCCGGGGACTGCCTGTAATTCATTAAATAAAGTGCGTGTCCAAAAATATAAAGTAATAATAATATAGAGAAAAAGAGGCGGAGACGCAGCTTTCATTAATATTAATCACTAGAAAAATTTGGGGTGCGCAGACAGTCGAGGCTAAATAGGTTTGATCACTGGGACCCCAACCCGTTGCTATTATGTTGGTCTGTCTATACTGTAGGCACTGAAAAGGCACAAACCTATGAGCACCACTTAATTCAATCTGTTACTTACATGTGCAGCCCGGGGTAACTGACCCAAATGTTGGTCCTATCCCACACATTTCACAGGATGGGAGTCCTTGCATTTTACAGAAATATGATGCAAGGACTCGCTGTCTGCCAGCGCCATGAATGTAACAGTTCTTACAGTACGGGCAGTGCCATTCAGCCGGCAGACAGGGAGTCCTTTCATTGTATTTGTGTATGATGCAAGGACTCCTATCCCGTGTAGGGTCGTTCTGTGGGATCGGGCCAACATTGACTTCTGTAAAATGGAATGGGGGATTCGGACCTGCCACTAGTGGTCATGGTAATCAATTATATTTTGTGATCAGGCACAAAGTGGGACATTTATGGTATGTTGGAGCCATGTGTGAAGTCCCAGCTATTCAGGTTATAACGCGATTCTATACCAGGCCGTACAGTATCACCCCAGGTCCAGTCTGGTGTAGAATCTCGTTATAACCCGCCCTTGAATAGGCACAGCTATAGCTAGGGTGCAGGGGTGGCGAAGGAATGCCCCTCACCCAACCAAGTCATGTGGTGGCGATAGTGGGGAAATAGGTGCAGTCTCTTGCTATGCGCCAGGGATTTTGCCCAATATTTAGGGCTTGTATAGCAGCTTTCACGCGTACAAACCATGATAAATCTGCCCCAAAGTGTTCAAATTTCTAACAGCATCCCCGCAGGTCAAATGGAGTATTACACATGTTCTTGTAAGACATAGGAATGCAGGTCATCTCAAGGGACAGACTCTGTGTTCGGCTGTCTCCCAGTATCCCCTGGGAGACCCCATCTGTATAAATTCCCAGGATTTATACGGAAGACAACCCCTCTAAGAAGCCATATGAATATGATCTGTGAAATATTTATATAGTTTTTACAGTGGAATAAAAGACATATCCATAAAGTTCAACCAAGTGAGACAAGACTATTGATATTGGAATTTCCATCATTTGGGAAACTTGGACTTTTGATCAGCGTCTGATCCCCCATGTGCAGATGTCAGACGGTGAGATTGTCAGGATCTGATTTGTGTTTTTCCTGTAGCAGTGACCAATCAGATCCTCCTAATAGACATCACTGTGCGACGCTGGGTCCCGGGTGCTGTATCGCCATCCGCACCTACGTAACGTAACCCCGGGCTTCACCTCGTGCCGGGGGACGTCAGCCTGGAATTTTCGAGTTCATCGTCACTCAGTAAAACGTTCTTTTGTGCTTGCAGTAAAAACCTGCACTTTATGATGTGGCAGCGACATCGATTTTACTTTTTTATTAAAGATTTCGCAATAACCAGCGCTATTGGTCTTCACATATGTGCGACGCATTGGGAAGAAGCAGATCAAAGGACACCGGATTTTATTTCACGTTGCAGAGAGCAGGAATCCGCGCCCTAACGTTACTCGCACCCTATTAATCACCCGCCTGGCAGCTCAGCACTTCCAAGATTACAGAATATAATTTAGTCTGATGGCATCAACATCTGTATATTACATGTAGTGGAGCCGCAGCCACCCCCCCCTACGATCGGGCAGGTTTATTACTAATGGGGGGGGGGGGTCTGAGATGAGACTCAGACTTATCTGATCCAGGTGTCATCAATTGTCCAATATGTTTTCACGCCAGGAACGAAGGTGAGAAGCCTAACCCTGCTTAATACCATACACAAGGATATGGGGTCCAATCGAAAGCTTTAAATGACAATAAAGGGATATTCACATTCAGTGGCGGATTAAGTGTCCCTGGGCTGTGCACACGACTAGGGCCCCCCAGCGTCCAAACCAACCGCATGCCCTAAGGCCTAATCTCCTCCGCCCAACGGCACCACCGCAGCCAGTGCTGGCCCCCCTTTACAGAAATTTCCCCAGCAGAGCCCCCACTGTAATAATGTCCACAGCAGAGCCCCCCTTTACAGAAATGTCCACAGCAGAGCAAAAATCTACACTCACCTACGGCTTCTTCTCACTGTGCCTCAGTCTTCTCCTCTTCCTACCCTTGCTACACTATGACATCATGCGCCCGCAACTCCTCCGCCATGTCATAGCGTATGCTAGCATAAGAGCAGATGACTGAGCCACCGGACTAGAGAGAAGAAGCCGGAAGGTGAGTACAGTATAGAGTTTTTTTTTTTTTTTACTGCTCTTCATATAGGGCCCGGGTAAGGTTGGGTTTGGGCCCCTGGGAAGCCGAAGGCCCTGGGTGCCTGCCCATAACACCTATATGAAGATCTGCCATTGTTCACATGTATTATATGAAAAAAGTCATCTCTTATAGTAATGTTGTCCCGTTTCTGTCATAACTTGGGCTTTTCCATATTTTTGCTACCATTTATCTCCTCTTTGTCTCTGGATAGTCAGTCTTCTTCCCCCACTGGCAGCTGACAATATCATCTTCCTTCCCCTGCAGGAGTCTTCATTATTCTACAGGAACATCATGTAGTTTTTAAAGCGTATAAACTGGGAAGTGACTGGCAAATCTAGGAGTTCCTATCTTGGCACAGCTCTGTATCCTCTGTCACTCGGTCCCATTCTACACAGCAAAGCTCTTAAAAATCTTAAAGGGAACCGGTCAACAGATTTTATTCCCTTAAATTAGCAGCCCCCTCAGGTCGGGTATTAAATGTCCTTTCAAGAATTCGCTCTTTTAGGTGAAATCTCACACAGAGAAGAGTCATATTTTGCCTGAGACAAGTCAAGTTTAGAGGCTGCAGGAGGAGCGTAGTAATTTCTGACGCCTTACCTTCAGTTTTATAGGACTTACACCCCATGTGGTGTCTTTTTAAAGATAAGAATTTCCTCTTTACATAACCTGACATAGTTAAATAATAAGGGAAGTCTTTATCCACAGCTCACATTCCAACTATGATTTTAACTTCCCATCTCTCCGGTTCTGTAGATCATTACACTACAAACCTGAAAGTTTATGATCTTTAATGTGACATCATGTTTCTTGGTGAAATTCAACCAAAGTTAACAGCGTCTGAAGTGACACTCCCCCTGCAGCCTAATCTCAAGCAAAATATGACTCATTTTTACATGACTTTGTTGGAGATTTTTTTTTTTTTTTTTATAGGTAAGCGGTTGAGATTGCCCTTAAAAGAGGGAATTCTAGAAAGGATATTTCATTCCCTACCTGAGGGGGCTGGGAGTTTAATTGGGTAAAACCTGGTGACAGGTTCCCTTTAAAAAAAATCTGATTTTTTTCAATAATAATGCATTTTCCAGTGACTCCTTTCCCTTGAACTGAGGTTTATTTGATAGAAAAATGATCTTTTATTCCATTTCTTTGCACATCCAGAGAAAAGGGAAGAATCTTTACATCGCACAGGAGACTGACACCTTGTAAACATCTTCAGCAAAGACGAGCACTTCTCCAAGGTTGTAGCATAGTCCCTGCAAGGACACTTTCCTCTGTGTGTATTAAGCCTTAGAAGAAACTTGAGCTACGGAATGACAAGCAATTGTCTCATCAGTAACAACTTACTGCTGGGAACAAACAGGTACATGGGGGGTAGTTATCAGGGTCACAGCAAGAGATGGGCGCCACCATCTTGGGTCATCGGGTGCCACAACTACTGATCTCTGTAAAAGTTCTTGGCTCTTCGCTCTCATCGGCCTCTTATACATGGGGTTTCCTTTCCTAGAATAAAATCCTGTAAATGTTACTTCATGAATATCTCACATCTAAATGGGGGGCTCCAAGCGCCAACCAAAATATATTTCCAGACAAGAGCTGAAGGTTCATGGAAAGCCCAGAACATCTGCTGCCAAGGAATGTAGGTAGTAAATGGAAAAGAGGTGAAGAGAACCAGGACCGGGCATCAGATTCAGCAGAATATGGAAGGGAAATATCATTACTTAATATTAATCCAAATTTTTTATATTGCAATAAGGAATAAAAAATCCAAAAAAACACATTTGGGGGAATTGGCGCTGGGCCTTTAGTCTCCTCATAATGGCTTTTCCTTTAAACCAGATTTTAGCACAAGCAGATTCTTTGTAATTGTATATACATTATATGGATATACATTATCATTAACATGATACAGGAGACCATTATATTTATTGCTTTATATTTTCAGTGTTGCTGTTAGAGCTTCTCAATATGTCTCCATGGTAACAGACTACAGACAAACACTGTGTGGTCTGATCCTGCACTTTTTTTTCCATTGCTCATGTTTACTAATATTAAGTTATGGTCTCAGGGTTTGCTTTCCTAGAGAAATGGTAGGGTTCAGAGATTCCAGACAGTAATTTTATTCTGGGGTGTTCTAGTTTCAAAATATTCATGGGGCAAGGTCAGAATCTACAACTAAACTCTGGGGAGGGAGGGGGGTTGGGAACCCAGATAAACTAACCAACACTATGTAAACATACTTTTAAAAACAGCTGCAGTACAACTATCCCTATATTGTTCCTCCCCATGCCTGTGAAGTTCTACATTCCAGACATAAAGTTGACTCACCATCTATGCAAATGACCCCATCTGAATTTGATCATCATCTTTCCTTTAAGCTGAGTCTAGCATATTTATGTCCATCCTTTTCAGCCTTGCCAGGATGTCAGGTGGGTGGTGCCAGACTTTCAGCTTTATTTTAGGACAACCCATCTGACTAGGGAGCTTAATTAATTGGGTGCTGAAAGAGAAGGCACTAATTCCTTGGTAAAAAGTAGAGCTAAAAAACATTACAATGCAGGGAGTAAGACCAATGGGAGCCCCAGTTATCGGTAGAACAAGGGACTGTGAATCTCCATGTGAACAAGGTCAGGGGGGGGGGGTTCAGGCTCTTGAAGAGAACTTATCAGATAGCTAAACATATCTTTTAAAACTATCCCTATGTTGTTCCTCTCCATGCCTGTAAAGTTCTACAGTCTGTTCACAAAGTTGACTCACCATCTATGCAAATGATTAGAGTCCAATCTTTCGATGTTGCTTGGGTGACGGACTCACCATTACCTCCTGTGGGGCTGCCGTAATGAGGCTGCGATGAATGGATCACCGGTCACATGCATGAACTTGTGCTCCATTCACACATGAACATTGGTCCTGTTTTCCCGGGAATTCAAGTGTTGAGACCCCCAGCAATCAGTAAATGACCCAAATATTTTTGGATGGGGTATAAGTAACTTTTATGGGACAACCCCTCCAATGTTAAAGATTCAGAATAATCATCCTTGGGCCTGATAATCTTCTGAGTGTCCGTCTTCTGCTACCAGGGAATTATTATATGAGAAAATTACAGATCCATAGACGGTGACACGTATGAGAACCCGCGTGTCAGCCTTGTGGTCAGCGCCGGAATAGCAGTAAAGGACATTGATGGAGGATCGCACAGTTAGACGTCTTAAAAGTGGAACCCGGATTCCAATTTGCAGGTCTCGCAGGGAGTCCCCCTGGGATGCAATATGTGAACACGATCAGATTCGGAGACTTCAAATAGCTCCTGTTAAAGTCTTTCATCAATAGCGCGAGTCCTTACAAAGGTGATGATGAAAGTGATCTTCAAAGGCTGTCACCTAGCAACCGCAGCAGGACCCGCAGCCCGGCAGTCCTCTTCATCACGTAGAACTCTCCAAAGTCGCCTTCTCTCAGTGGATCTATAAGTTTGTAATCCTTGAATCAGTCGCTCCACGGTGACACAAACAAATGCATTTTCCCTGCCTCCCACGTCTTCCCATGACCTTCCAGGAAAATCTCCTCCTCCCAGTGTTTACAAGTCCTGGAGCTGCGCTAATAACCCCCCGGTGTACTTACCCTTCATGGTGAGGACCTGTCAATATACTGTAATGGCTAGGACTACGGGAGCGGAGCCTATGGTACAGGTTACACCCAGACTGACCCACTGGATGGTGCATTCTTCCTAAAAATTAGGGACATCAAGCAACAGATGTGTATATTTTCCTTTCTTTCGCTCGGCTGTAAGGCTCTGTTCAGACAAGGCTGAAAAATACAGCAATGATTTGCACAAAAACATGCAGCAAGCAGCTTCACCTGCCTGGTCTTCCCTTCCATCGACTTCCTTGGTTGAACTTGACGCTTGATTGCACTATGGCCTGCACCAGAACAGTCCCAGGCAATAACAAATGCACAGGCCCACTCCACCACTGTCCATCCACGTGTAGTGGTCGTAGGTGTAGGGGAGGGGGATTTGTTAGACGCTTCTGTTATCATATGGGTCAATTATTTTTTCATTTTAATGCAGCAGAGATTAATGAACACGAGGAGACATAATCTGCTTAGGAGTTTCTACTGTATATTTGTTTTGGTTTTTTTTAGCCCCCCCCCCCCTTCGGGACACCGACTATTCGTAATATAGACTACAATCGGACTTAAATGCTACTGTAATACAGTGTTTTTGCATTTACCTGCAAAGGAAAAGAGGGAACCTGCTCTAGCGTGTCGATAAAGTAGTATGGGGAGGTGTCTGCTGTATTATACACTACACTAGAGTCAGTCAATCTAGTAGACAATAAGGACCCCTAAGGCTGCGTTCACATGTTTCAGTTGTATTGAGTTTAGAAACGGGATCCAACCGGAAATTGGAGGGGGTTCAACTAAAACAAATGTGATCAGTCACATGTGTCTGCATTTAAACAATGCAAAATCTGCAGAACAGTGGTATTGGGTTGTCTCCATGTTTCGTTTGCCAGATTTAGGATGAAAACACACCCCCTGGGAATCATCATGTGCCAGTGTAAGATCAAAACCCCACCGCGCCGGAGGCTTGGACACTATTGCCAGGTGTATTGTGCTCTTGGAGAAGTTCTAGAATTGTGCTATAACCTGCGCCTAAGCCAGATACAGACCATAGCTAGTGCGCCGGCTTTGGACATCCCTGCACCAGCACTGCCCCCCTCCTTGCCCAAGTGGCGTATGAGGCAGAACATACACAATTCTTAGTTCAGAGCCTGGAATTAAGACAAAATCACGACTACTATGTCAGTATTCAGGTGTACAAGCCGTGATAAATCTCCCCAACAGAGTTTACAGTGTCGGTTATCAGTGGAATTCGGAACTTTGTGCATCATGTATCCCTGGAAGGGTGGTCAGTCTACGACACAAAACTTTTCACGTTCCATGATCGTGGCCAGTGTGTTATAGCCCTTACGCCGATACAATTTCGCTAACACAGCAAAGGCCTAACAGTAATCACCGTCACGATCGGCAGGGTGACACATGTCACAATAGTGACACATAGATGGCGATGCTACAACCTGCTCTGCCTTGTCCTCCACCTTCCAGAGCCTCGGAGAACACAGAAGATTTCCTGCCTGTGCCAAGAGGAGAAAATTCCCTCAGATTATTGTCAGGTTAACCGTCTCCCTGCCACAATACCGTTGAAGTAGAGCAGGAATTACTAATTAATTAATCCTAAACGGACTCGCTGCTATTCATTGTGACGGCTGACATCACCTGACTACATCTCGGAGACATCATCTGTGCACTTGTAGCCTGCAGCGTCTCTGGTTTCCCAGTTTGCCTGCGAGCGATCTGCTATAATGGTTACATATGTAGGCAGGAATGAGGCTTTTCCACTGGATTTGGACATGTAACCAACTGCAAATTGGACATAGAGTCACAAATGGCTGAAGCGTAACCCGCGTCTCTGCGGCATAAGATTATCAAGTGTGACACCGGCAGCAGCGAGACATCCAGCCTCAGCTAAAACCAAGACGTGTGCAAACTTCTCCCCAAATAAACTGCTCATTTCATTCCCCCCCTATAACTATACATGAGCCGTATAGAGGAGCCAACCCCATCCCAGCCCCAATAAAGGTCTATACGAAAACATCTCCCAATGTCTCCATAAACCTGAGGATTTCTTATTGACCTCCTATAGGGATTTTTTTGTATTCCCTCTGTGGTAATAGGCAGATACATTAAAGATTTTCTGGGTATAATACAAATGAGCCCCTTTCCGGTCGGATCACAGGGCTGCGTCACTCATGGCTGCATCTATATGGGGCTGCGATAACTTGGGAACTGTGATCAATAGTGATCACAAAATGTAAGCGGTTAGGGCTTCTCTCACCCACTCACAAGATTGGGGGGTGTTTTATGGAAGCTAGGGGGCTAAGAAGGTGCTCCTGATCAGTATGTTGTATTCTGGACTAAACCGGAACAAAATGTATATAAATGAGTCACTACCATAACTGTAATTTTTTTTTTTTCACTGCCATACTGTAAATTATTCCACAAAGCAAAAACAGATTAAAACCCATAAAACCTGTTAAATTGCAGATTTGGTTCATCCCCGCCCTCAAATTAATTATATGCAGATTAAAAATACAACACCTCATGCAAAAAAGAAGCCCTTGTATGGCAATGTCAGTGGTAAACTATAAAATGATGTCATGATTACACAGTTCACTAGGCCGGGAGTCCTTGTATCTCATATCATTTCTGGCCCGTAGGATCTGACCAGTACACGGTCCAGTTTCTACTGCAGAACTTGATTTGCAATATAACCTGCACTTTCCCTCACTGGCGACTGGATGAGGTGGACACCGGGAGTCCACCGCTGATCCTACTACAAACATTGGCCGTCTAGGTCTGTTGGAAGGTTTCTGGGGTGGTGGTGGGTTACACCCATACAGTGGAACTCCACCCTCCCTTATTTGTTTACCAAATTTGCAGAAAATTGTCAGGGTGTGGGGGTGACAGCTCTTCTTTTTTTTATTTGCAACACAGGGATGACCCAGCCCCCAGGTTCCTGCCATCACAACCATCTCTGAACAGCCCTTGATTGGTCTATTCCAAATCCAGGGTCACCACGGTCCCTGTGTCTGCTTTATACTCACAGATGATTGAAAAACCACATTGCATCCATTGACGAAAGGACTATAGGGGCAGGTTTCCGAGCCTGCCCTCCAATTACTGAATTTCTTCTGCACAATGACTTAGCTGCAGCAGTCTGTGTCTCAGTCTCCTCTCCTCCACCCTCCCCTCTTCCTGTCATGTGCACTGAGCAGGCAGGGGAGGGAGGGGGATGGTGTGGAGTAGGGGAAGAATGCACGAGGAGACCGAGACACAACACACAGGCTGCAGCTGTCCCTCACCGCAGGATTTATCACACGCAACTGGCAGAGAGCCAGGTAATGTGAAATAAACTTTTATTAAGTACTAAAATAACATTCCTGGTGGCAGGCTCACTTAAATGTGCAGCTTCATTTTTTTTATTTGGTTTTCTATTTTGCAGTTAACATCTTCATCTGATTATTAGACCTTATTGACATGTGATTCGATTCTGTAACGCATTTTTCCTCTGATGTTCGTAATATGGAGCTAGTGACACATCTGCACTTGTAGATGGATGTTGGATGTTATGACCCTTTTCAATAACCGTTTAATGCAGGGGTCTCCCAGACCCACAGGGCAGCTAAAGAAAACCTCTCTCCTCCTGGAGGACACAACATGTCCATTACTAATGATCCCTTTTTGGGACTTGTGGCTCTTACGGAGGGCTCCCATAAGTTGAAGGTCATTTCATACTTTTCTTTGTTCCACAAATATAAAACTAGAGAAAACATGTTCGTATATAAAAATATGTTTTAATTATTCTGCAGATTTAGATGGTGTTTGCTTTAAAATTCATGTATTTAATACTAAGGCACGTTGAACGTCATAGAGAATACTGAGGTCCAGGTAGACGCTTGTCCACCCATCTTGTCCAGGCCTTCTCCTCCTCCGTTGTCCCGGCTCAGCTCTTCGCCAGCTTCTTCTTTTGTATCAGTTCTACCAGCATCTTATACCTACATACACAGTCCTCCTGCGGGAGAGAAGGCACAGCCGTTACACATCAGACGCTACCGAAACATAAGGGGTAATGGACACAACACGAGATACCTGCAGCTCCTCCGACACCAGATCTAGAGTTACACTTTATGACGGAGCTTGGGATACAGTACATTCCTCTGCAGGGGAGGGTTACACCTCCTATTACTGCCAGTACTGATAAGACCCGGTATCCCACTCTCTTCAGTTCTGACAAAGGCAATTTGTTGAAAAGAACAGAGAAAAATGATCCAACTTATCACAAAGTGTGATTGCACTAAAAGGGTCAGAAGAGAGAGGGCACCTACCCGCTGCCGGGTGACCCGACCTCTGACTAAGTGCAAGAAACACAACTAGTGTTATTGAAACAGAGCGAAGGCGCTGGTTTCAGATGGCTGTAATGTGGTCCTTGTTATGGTCCAGAACCTGAACCCAGGATTCTAAAGTGTTTATTTTTGGGAACAGACACTTATGGACTCAATCGAGATTTGAAGTTTCCAATACCCGAGTCTCCCAAATCAACTTTCATACAGAAGAGGTCATGGGTCTCTAAAGAGGTTTAGCAATATAGTTTGCTGCACATATTGGACCTACCCAGAACAAACAAACCCTCTAAGGACATGGCATGTACCCATTCAGCCAAGAGTCTAAGCTTCCGACTATAGGGCAGCCTATACTTTATATTATATTGTGATTTGGACCTCATATGGTGGAGGAATCTCCATCCAGGTTATCGCTGCCCTGAATGTACATGAAAGAGGTCTGTAAGTCTCCTAAGATTGTCTCCTAAACAATCGGGCAGATGTTGGAGCTTACGCTCTATAACCCTGTGTGGCTTCCATTATAGTGGGGTGTACGTGCAGGTAACCATGGTCACCACGATTATAGGAACAGATATGAGGAGAAGGATGGAAGAGAAATGAGAAATTCTCAAAACTGCTCACAAAGAGCAAATATGGCCGCCTGTCCAATAAGGCCAACCACTTGTGGAGTGAAGTCTAAGCCTAAATCAAAGGCAATGAAAGAAAACACTTTGCACACTCGGCCCCACTCCAGATCAAAGCCTCCGCCTTGTGCTCTAATGGCTTTCATGGTGGCCTCTTGTTGGTGACCGAAACCTTTGTGTTTTTTTTAATATTGAAAAAGGTCTATGAGTAATATCAGCGTGGAGAGTGCTCCTTGAGGAGGAACGTGACATTGTTGGGTCGTAATCCAGGACACACATGTATTTCCATCACTCTATACATCTTCTGCGGGTCAGAGGTCAGCATCTCCAGTGCCCTATAGAACACTAAAATATAACAATGCACACAAATGTTATCACCAGATAGTTCTATTGTACGATGTTATCTAGGCAGAGAGAAGATGTTTGTACCATTGTGTGCCAATTTTTCGTTACGAGTGTTTGTATATTTTGCCACCACGGAGAGCTGCCAATTTGCAGGGTGGCAACGTTCATGTTCAGTTGCATCATCCAAAAAGTCTGATGCTTGAGATGGTGACGAGGGTTGAGTGGATCCAAACCAATCAGCATTCGGACTCGGAGACCCACCGGTAACGCAGGGATCGATGATCCTAGGATATATGGTGGCAACTATGCATCAGGGAATTTAAAGGGTTGACACCCACAATTGGCCACGGCCCCGACAGCGGGCGTTTAATACACCCAAGACAGCCCGAAGTGTCTACGAGACTCCAACCTAGTCATTCTGCACGATCTGTAACAGTGTGCCAACGCAGACGGAAGTGGAGCCAATAGACCCCCGAGTTCGGGTAGCTGAACTAAACTTTTGATCCAAGTTTGAAGGAACTCAGCAAACCGAACGAAACCCTCGAGAGCAAAGTCATGTGATTCTTATATGAAATTCCAGGAATTCTCAGATGAAAAAAAAAATGGCTAAATAAAGCAAGACTGGATGATATAAATTGGGGATAGGGTATGGAGAAAGCAAGAGTCATGGTTACCTTTGATTTCCCAGGGACACATTTGGCTATTTTATCCCATCTTTCCGCTGTCCCCTTTGGATACTGCTGTAGCGCCAGTTCCAGGAGCTTCTGTTGGTTCTGAGTCCATATCTCTTCTACTACTCGGGTGCGCTCCTTCTTTCTGCCCTCGTCATCGCTGTCTCCCAATATCTCGGCCTCCTGCTCTGTATCAAAGTCTCTTTGCCTCCTGCCTCGGAACTTCTCCTCTGCCTCCTCTTTGGCGGTGAGGATGGGATCTATTGTTTTCGCCCCCTTCCTCTTACGGGCTCTTGCTGCTGTCACCGGGGCCTCACCCTGACAAGCAGAGACGTCCCGCTCCTCATAATCGGGATCATCTTCCTCCCGCTGAGTGATTAGGCTGTCAGGTAAAGTCACACTCGCCTTCACTGTGCATTTCAAATCAGCTAATCTGACGACGCCTAAAAAAAGAAGAAAAATCTTTATTATTCACAACGAGCAGATGAGAAGACCCCGATGTCTCCTCTCCATAGAGATCCATAAAGTATATGGCACCAGTCTTAATCCAGAAGGCAGGTCTATAGTTGAATTACATCTATCTAGAAATCCTGAAACCTTATTCAGGACACAATAATAATAATTCTAAGAGATGGGAAAACGATTAATGTTGCCAGTTAGTCTTCAAAAACCAGAATATTATTTGTTACAATCCTGGCGGACAAAGGGAAAAAGATTAAATTCTTACACTCCAGAATAATTAACACATAAGGGCCGTTACTATCATGAACCGTACTGCAACTTTGTTCCTATTTTCAAATAATTTCTGTGCAGGTTCAATAAAGTATTTAACCCCCTCCCCACCAACTCTATGTATCTATTCCATTGATTTTGTTGTGGTTGGAGCCTTCATTGTTCCTGAGAAAATGGTGCTGTTACTTGTGGCACCCAATATGCTAATTAGACTCTCTACTGTCAAGTGGGCAGTGCCAGTTGACCGATTAGATGACACAATTAGCCTATTAATTGGAAACGGTAGGGGCTAGAGAAAAAAATCCAACTACACTTTAATCAGCGTTATGAAATGAGGTGAAGATTTGGAGTTCAAGGTAGAGGGGAAAGGTCCTCTATAAATGGGAAACTGGAGGTTTTCTTCCAAAACCAGCTCCTCTCCTGATCATGGGTTGTGTCTGGTATTGCAACTAAGATCCAATTATCACTATACAGCTGAGCTGCAATCCCAGCACTAACCATGGTCAGGTGTGGCGCTGTTTATAGAAGAAATCAGCCATGTTTTTTAACCTCTCGGCAACCCCTTTAAGTCAACAACTACAGGCATTGAGATTGGAGTTTAGAGGATGCAGAAAACCATGTTGTACCATATAACACACCAGACATTGGATAACCTAGAGATATTTCTATACATCTACCGATACAATCACAACTCACACACCTGGAGCGTGGGAACCCAGATCCTTTGCTTGTTTTGCCTTTGTTGTTACCTACAAAACAGAAGAAAAATATTAAAAAAGAAAAATGAAACACTTCAATATTTCAATAAAAGAATATTGTGTAAAAAAAATACTTTAAGAAGTTCTGGTAAAAAAAATAAATAAATCTGTATTTTAATCATTGCATAAGGAACATATAAATAGATAAAACTATACTAGTTTTCAGGACCAATTCACTTTTAGTAAATTTGTCTAAATCTGCAATGTAAAAAGAGCAGCTAATGGATCGATGCTGGGTCTTCACAATCACATCTTGTTCTGTTTTTTTTCATTGACACATGTGAGGTGTAATGAGCGCCTATAGGTCCAAGCCGTGATGGCAATAACCCAGCAGCGGGGTGGTAAATTTCAGGGTTATTTTAAATTTTTTTTCTGTACTCTGGGGTTTGCAGTAGGCAGAAAACTTGGATAAAAAATATAATTAAAAAAAAAAAAAAACCCACTCTCCTGCTGACCGATCCCTGTAGCCCAGGACAATGTGTCAGCTTTGCACTGGCTGACGCTAGAGTTGGGTCTCTACCCTCTGGAAGTAGTGTTGGGGGTTAACTCCGTTTCATTAGTCACATTAGCGCTGGCCGCCAGCCAGGCCCATTGTAGTGGAGAAGGGCGGCAGATGTGAAAACCCAAGGGTCAGCGCATTCTTGTGAAGACAAATAACTGTGTTACAGCAGCTCCGGCCTGGTCTCCACCAGCAGGCTGGAGAATATAATAATGAGCGTCATAGTATAAACCGGGGGGAGAAGAGTGAAATCCTCCCTAGTGATGGATAACCTCATACTATTAGGAGTCTGGTGGGCAAAATATGACCTACCCCTTAATGTTCCATTCACCTTTCTCATAAAAGTTTGTCGCAATACGATCAAAGACTAGAGGACGCGCGACTCAGGCAAAAAGGCAATCTGGTAAACTGACGCCACTAGCAACTAGCCATGACTATGATCGGCCATGGGGGACACCAATCAGCCAATATGTCAGAACCCCCGAACATCGGGTCTGCTCATCTCTAAGCAAGACCGTAAATGCGAAGGACCGCACAACTATATGGATGAGTAAGTAGGCTGTGGCTGCTATGAGCCCCGCAAGGTGACCCAAATAACATGAAGGACTGTGTCTTCTTTATACCATACAAGAGGAGGGGGTAACAATAAACTATTACAAGCGACTGTCCGGTTGATCCAAGATGTCCTCAACTCTAATCACAACACTCAGGTGTTGATGACCCCAATGACTGGTCATATGGCCTAAAATTAGGGCGGTCCGTCATATTGCTCACTCACAGACGGCAGCAGTCATACAGGTAGATGTTTGTATATAGTTGTCGACAATCGGACATGCAAATGTTAAATATACCAATGTGAAAGATAAAATACTAAAACACTTGGGCAAAGAGACGTGGCTCCTACAATTCCCAATATTCTGTATAAATCCACTTACACTAAATCCTGGCCAAACCTCTCATTCTATAAAGAGAGTTATATAAACCATGCCTGAAATTTTCTCATGATAGACACACAGCAAACCTATGTCCCAATAAACAAGGCCCCCCCCCCCCAATCTCACACAGGGACACATGTTGTACACCGCACGATACAACGTGGTGCCACGAGAACCTGAGCAGTCTAGACTTGTCACTAAATGCTAAATAAATGGTTGAGCTGCCAACAAGTCCTGGACAGCAGGATCTTCATTGTAGCTGTAAAAGCCCCTTCTCCGTCCCTGTAATACAAGATGCGGCCATTGTCTACAACAGCTGTAAAGAAAGGGGGAAAAACAACTTCACGACTGCGTCTCGGAGGAGAAACACGATGCAAATGTCACATTTCTGTATAATGTGGAGGGTTCAGCAGTCGCAGGGTTTAGTGTTCCTTAAATTAACTTCTACGATTTCTCTTTGGAGCCGGGGGACGATTTATCTGGCGGAGCACTTCTGCTCACATGGCAAGGCTGGCCGGTAATTAAGAAAGTCGTCTTAAATCTCTCCACCTGTCTCTTGTTTTCCTGCCTACCTGAGCCCTTTTCCAGGCAGCCGGCAAATCCCCTATCAGTCTGCTATCGCAACCTGAATGCAGGAGATTAGTAACCACAGAGAGAGGCAGAATCGGTTTACATCCTCCCGGGCCGGGGAGGCGGACTACTTCACAAGTAGGAAACCCGAGAATTTGTGGCCTTTAATTTAAAAAAGCTGCAGCTAATAATCACATTATGGCCTGTTTTGCATGCCAGACAGTTTGTGTTTCCTGTTATTTTTTTTACTATTTAAGTGGCCTTTGTGGTTACAAAAATCATCTGGTGAAAGCTATAAATTAACACTGTAAACATCGTACCCGTGCTAAGAGCGTGTGTGGCCACTGGAAGATGGTGTAATAATTCACATCTTGTTCCTTCCATCCGCTAAAGACATGACAGGAGACCCCTCCAAATGGGGAGGTGTCCAAGAATATGTAATAACCAACATCAAATCTCCATCCAGCCCACCCCACATCTCATAGGGTTATATCACACATAGGACATGTCCATGGAGCTCTATGTTCTTCTCCCATGGAGAGTTTAGTGATATTATAGATAGCATTTAACATAAATGACCTGTTTTTAGTGTAGGCCATTTATGTCAAGTCTCATCCAACCCCTGTAATGCATATTTGTCATAACTAGATCTGAGCGCAAGAAAGGACAAAAGGGAAGGCAGTGAGCCAAGGGACATATATGATTTAATTTGATATTTCATGTAAAATAGCTAGTTAACATCTGTCAGCAGTAACCAATTCCTGCTCCATCTGCCCACCCATAGTGAACGTCTGCAAGTCTTACTTTTCAAGCCCACCTAAGAAAACCTATGTCCTGCTCCCTGCCCACCCATAAAGAACGCCTGGGAGTCCTGCTCCCTGCCCACCCATAAAGAACGCCTGCGAGTCCTGCTCCCTGCCCACCCATAAAGAACGCCTGCGAGTCCTGCTCCCTGCCCACCCATAAAGAACGCCTGCGAGTCCTGCTCCCTGCCCACCCATAAAGAACGCCTGCGAGTCCTGCTCCCTGCCCACCCATAAAGAACGCCTGCGAGTCCGGCTCCCTGCCCACCCATAAAGAACGCCTGCGAGTCCTGCTCCCTGCCCACCCATAAAGAACGCCCGCGAGTCCTGCTCCCTGCCCACCCATAAAGAACGCCCGCGAGTCCTGCTCCCTGCCCACCCATAAAGAACGCCCGCGAGTCCTGCTCCCTGCCCACCCATAAAGAACGCCCGCGAGTCCTGCTCCCTGCCCACCCATAAAGAACGCCTGCGAGTCCGGCTCCCTGCCCACCCATAAAGAACGCCTGCGAGTCCGGCTCCCTGCCCACCCATAAAGAACGCCTGCAAGTCCGGCTCCCTGCCCACTTGTAGGGAACGCCTGTGAGTCCTGCTACATGTCCACCTGTGGTGAACACTTGTGAGTCTGGTCCCAAAAAACTCACCAATAGAGATTGCCTGAGAATCTTGCTTCCTACCCACCCAAAGAGAAAGCCTGCGAGTCCTGCTATCTCACCTATACAGGAAAATCTGTCAATCACTGTGTGTTCGTGGAGAACCAATATATCTACTTTGACATGTACCACTTCTACGTACCTATTACTTACTTAAGGTGATTTTTTTTTAAGTTTGTGGACTAAAAAATATATTCATTATTCTTCTACAGTTAAAAAAAAAAAAAAAAAAATGGCCACACCAGGACATGGATAATAAATGCTCCGATGTGTCGGAGGATGTTATGACTTGTCAGGACGGGAAAGCTGTAAACTAGAAGATGATGATGAACTTTGTTATACTTTCACGGGCGCTCATGTGGCAAAGTGTTTGAGGCAGTGAGCTCCTGGTTATTTGTGGAAAGAGACACTGGACAGGGGGAAATAAACTGGTTGGATTGTTCTTGAGGAACGGCAATGGGTAGTGAGCCCGGGGCTACGCGCTGAGCTCGGAAAATGGGTCAAGGAACAGATGTGAATTAGCTGATGGGGGCTACAGGTAACCAGGTCAACAGACAGGAACCACGACTACAGCAATCACAATCTGGCTTCTCGTCGTCATTTAGGGAAAAACAGAGCTAATTAACCCTTTCCGGAGCAAAACTATACAATATCACGTTGTATTTGTGTGAAGTGACGGAAAATCTTCTTGAGTAAATAAAGTGCAAAACATACACAATGGGCTGATCTGCAAAATGGAGAAGCAATTATTTTTAGGACGAAACATCTGTTCCTACGGGCTGGAGAGCTGGAAGGGCAAACAATGGCGCTTCATTACTTACCGTACTGTCCAATTATGGAAAAATGAGAACGTAAAAATAGCTATAGTGGAGTCAGCCAATTACTCTGTAGTAAGAGCAGATCTGGGCTATTAGCAGAATTAACACCTCAGTGGATGAACGTATATACAATGTTACAGGTGAGCCATGGGCCCCAATACCCTTCGGTAGAAAAGTAGTGAAATATATGTATTTTGAGTTCACTGATACATTTATGTAACGCGTATCTGTATCTTATGTATTACCAACGTACAAGCAATCTACATTGGCCGACATAGTTGGAAATGTATGGCGAATATGTAGAAAGTTTCACCACTGTGTGAGGGCAGACAAGGCAGGACTCACAGGCTCCCTCTACGTTTGGACCAGGGAAGCAGGACTCATATGTGTTCTTTGTATTTGGATAGCAGGACTTACAGGCTCTCCCTACGTTTCTGCAGAGGAAGCCGGAAGCTTTATTGCTATTAGGACAGCAGGACTTACAGATTTCTATATATTTGGGACCCTTTAGGTGTAGAAGGGGTAAAGAAGGATATGTTTACCGTTCCATAAGGAAGCAGGGACTCCTTGTATCATATCATTATGATACTTAAGAGTCCCATCCTAGACACTGTGCTTGGTCCTAGAAATCCGCTCAGCATGTTACTGCGGTTGGGTGCGGTGGGTCAGTCTCCCACTAACCAAATGTAATATCATACATTTTTGGTAAAGGTAAATTGTCCAATTTTGGTCTTGCACATCAGATTATTCCTCATTTTAGTCTTGATCCGAGTTGTGTCAGATCTCACCATCTCGGAGATACTGTGTCTTTTTTCTGCATCTTCTTGCAGCCCTAGCATTAAGACTGACTGTACTAGGATGACATGCATGCTTTTTGGGTTTTTATTTTCACAAACCCATTTACTAACATGGGCGAGTTTCCCGGTTGACTAGATGATTGTTAGGTACAGTACGCCACTAGGAAAGTTTGGGGCCCATGACCTCGGTATCCTGGTTAGTTTTGCTGTGTTTTACTTGGATTGGATCAACAGACCATGAAAATCATCTCATGTGCACATTGCACAATAGATTACGATGGTGTCACAGTTTGTCGGATGTCACTCAGACATGACTCAGATATTACTCGTACAAGAAATAGACCTTTTCTGTATTTGGACCAATGAAGAAAGACTCCCTCTGTACTTGGACCAGTAAAGCAAGACTCTCAGACTTGCTCTGTACTTTTACCAGTGATGCAGGATTCACAAGCTCACTTTGTACTAGGGCAGGTGATGCAGGACTCTCAGGCTTGCTCTGTACTTGGACCGATGAAGGAAGACCCTCAGGCTCGCTCTGTACTTGAGCAGGTGATGCTGGACTCACAGGCCCTACTCTCTACTTGGAAAGGTAATGTAGGACTCACGGGCCCTACTTTCTACTTGGGCAGGTAATGCCGGACTCACAGACTCACTCTGCACTTGGGCAGGTAACGCCGGACTCACAGGCTCACTCTGCACTTGGGCAGGTAATGCCGGACTCACAGGCTCACTCTGTACTTGGGCAGGTAATGCCGGACTCACAGGCTCACTCTGTACTTGGGCAGGTAATGCCGGACTCACAGGCTCACTCTGTACTTGGGCAGGTAATGCCGGACTCACAGGCTCACTCTGTATTTGGAGCCTGTGAGTCCTGAATCAGCAGCCCATCAGTTCTTACACAATTACAACAGTTCTTTGTATTGTCATAATTTGTATCCGGTTGGGAGCAACATCATGTCAGAGAAAGAGCTTTTCATACTACACAATACCGGAATGACCCTAATTGATGTATAACCCCCCAATATGATGTGATGGGGGCAGTAAAGACTCGCTGCTATGGTTTAGGTACATTGTGCACATGTTTTACAATCAAGATGCTGCTCATTAATGTGACATTGGCCGCTATTCTATGAAGACAATTGTTCCCTCTCTCGCAGATATTATTCATGTGCCACTAATGTCAATTCTATGATCGTATTGTAAAGACCAATCCAAGTCCTTGAGCCAAAATGCATCTGTTGTTCTCATAGTGTAGACATTATAGATCACTATAGTCTATTCAGGTCGTATTATTAATAATGACCCTAAAGCCTACGAGGAAGTTAAGAACACTTTGTCTGATTGAAAATAGATTTGCATAGATGGATCTTCATTTCCCCTACGGACAGCGAGGGGTTACTTCCGCCGGTATGGATGGCATTGTATTTCTGTGATCGGGTTACAGTAGCCTGAACCTCGGAGCGGTGGTGATCCGGCTTCCAGCTGATCAGTTACAGCTGCTAATTGCAGAGTGGGGGCCGCGCACATCTGCTCCGTGCTGCACTTAATGCCTCACTTCCAGGACCTGACAGGATTGTGGTCACTACGGACAGACCTCGCCAGGCTTCATTCCAGGTCGGCTCTTCCCTCTGCCTGTCTTGTTTGGTTTGTCATTTACTGTACAATGTAAACCGAAATCTACTCACGTCTGCCACTGATCGACCCAGTTCGTGTGCAATCTTCTCCCACCGGCCGGGGGTCCCCCCTGGGAACTTGACCATGCTCCTCGTCAGCTGGCTCACGTCCTCTTCTGTCCATTCGGGGGCCTGCAAGAAAAGACATTACAGGTCAAGGAAGGAGTAAAACTGCGTTCACTGATGCGGAATCGGGAAGGGGGGGGGGCGATCAATAGTTGTCGGTGAAGGAAATAACATTAACATTAAAGGGAAGGGATAGGAAAGTAGAAAGATATAAATCTGCACCAGATTTAAGCAAAATAGAACAGTCCAATATTGAAACACTTATTTTCTGCACCAATGGCTCTTAACCCTCGGATCAATAGTCGGCCGCATGTTTTCTGAGGTTAAGGTGGTAGAAAAGACGTGACCCAGTGCCGCCAGGCATCAGACTCCTTTCACCTTCGCCAAGTTTCACCCTTTTTTACAAAAAAAACGTGCAAATTTTTGGCCTAAGATTGGGCTAAAATTCTCATCCACCAAAATAATTTGTGTTAGAATCTATAGTAAAATGAATCATAAACACCTATTCCCACTAAAAACAGGGGGAAGGGCCTTAGACCATCAGGGCGCAGGGTGCACAGAATTAAAGGAAATCTACCACCAAAGTCAGTGCACCAGGGACACTTACTCATAGATCCAGGCTCCGTGACCGTGGTAATCATCTTATATTTGTTATCCATGGACTTCATTCTTCTAAAATCAACTGTGAAAATTATACTAATTAGCCTGAAGGGCTCCAGGCAATCTATGTTCTTGCTTCACAGACTGTTACACTGTGCAGCAGCAGGTCTCAGTCTCTCCCTCCCCCCGAACGACCTGTAATCTCAGCAGAAGTGATCAGGCCGTAACATGGGAGCTGAAAGAATTTAACAACATGTGAATCTTCTGCACTGAGGGGCTCTGAGATAAAGCCCAGAGCCTTTTGGGCTCATTAGCATAATCATAAAAGTTGATTTTAGAAGGAAGGAGGCCATGGATAACAAATATAAGAAGATTATCACAGTCACAGTGCCTGGATCGATGGGCAAGTGTCCCTGATTTATCACGCTTATTTTTGAAGGTAGATTTCCTTTAACTCTTTGCTTATGCGTCATCTTAAAATAACGCAGATTAGTCAATATATGATCCAGATGACAAACTAAGCTCTGCCGCAGCTGACCAACCCTACATTTTATTGTCACAATTTTTTTTTTGTCTCGCTCCCCCCCCTGCAGCTGCAATAGATGTGGGCCCATCGATGTCTGAAGGGACAATAAAGGCAGAGATATTGAAAAGCATAACCTTTTCAGATAAATACCTCATCTAATCACCTTTTCTGATAATGAACAGCCATGCATCAAGCACTTTCATTACCGAGCCATCAGCACAGAACAACAGTCAGAGGTGAGTGACCCCAGGGACTATCTCCCCAGCTACAGCAAAGCTTCTCCCTGACACTAATCCTCCCTGTCATTCTCCCACTGAGCTCTAACTACACTGACATCCGCCTGCCGCACCGCAAGCTTAACGGGGCCCGTCCTGACTCCTTTCACCGTCTCCCCTAATCAATGGCTCATGCCTGCTCTTTTCACCATGTCCAAATGGCAGCTTCACTCATAATCAAAGAGCACTGCCCTCTGTTAAAGGGCTTCTCCGAAAGCCTCCGCCATTTGCATTCATTTGCAAAGCAAACTACTTTTATTCACTTTGTTCTGCTATCAGCAATGCTCCCTGAAGCAGAGACATTAGCATAAATACAACCTGCCACTTAAGAGTCGGTAAATAATGGCCAATCGCAGGCAGGATCGCGGATCAATCATTCCGTTTTCGGGTCCACGTGATCCTTTGTTAGCTTCATATTGAAGAAGGGAAAGAAAAAAACCTGTATATATAGTGGAGGGATTTTGTTGTAATTCACCTACAAGGAGTCTATAGGTTTTATGATTAATACCTAGTAGCCCAAATTGTACAGATCCCTACACTGCACCAAACAACAAATACCAACCACAGTATATGGCGGTATCCATATATAAAAGCAAATCAGAACATGAAACGTAATTAAAAAAAAAAAAAAAAATTATGAAAAATCTTTAAATCAAAATCAAGGACATCAATACAATAATTCCATACATCTAGAACCACATAATACAAAGTGGTCAAGGTCAGTCCTGTACTTTATAATTATAGTTTAGGTACAATATCAGGACCCCACAAGGTTTCCAAACACAGAAAAATTATAAAAGTAGATTTACCCTCCAGGTCATTTGTCTACCCCAAAGTATATTTCCCAGAATGCATAGACTGACTAATGTAATAGGCTACAATCCATCCGTATTGCAGTATATTACATTGAACAAGTGATCAAATGATCATGTCCCACATTAGGATAAAATAAAACGGTAAAAAAGGTTGTCGGTTTTTTTTGTTTTGTTTTTTTAAGTGAAAATAAGAAAAAAAAAAAAAAAGAATAAAGATTTGGTTGAACTTGATGTCTTTATTCAAATATGTAAACTATGACACTGATACGATCCCGCAATGCCCCATCCTATTTAAAATCACACACAACATAAAAAAGTGAAAATCACCACAAAACACTACAATGTTGGATATTGCTAAGTAACAACCCATACAATAAAATAAAAAAGGTTACTGAACCTGCAGGGTGAACGGGGTAAAAAAAAAAAAAAAAGAAAAAGCAAATTACGATATTTTTATATCCAACCTCATAAAAACTGATTAAAAAGTAACATTTACCCCAACATGACACCAATAAAGAAGTACAGCTTGTCCCGTAAAAATAAAAGTCATAAAACAGATCAGAATAATAATAAAAAAAAAAAATGTTATGCCTCTTAGAACATGGAGATGCGCTAAAAACCCTAAACCAGAATAAGTGATTTTTTTTTAAAAAAAGGAAATCTTCTACCAGGACCAAGGATTGTAAACCAAGCAGACTAACATACTGTTGTGTCCCCTCTGGGAGAATCCGCTCTTATTGTCAAGCAGTGTAATGACGTCTAGTTATTGTTTCTTTCATGGACCTTGGTGGTGACATCATCTAGAAAATCAACTTTGAAGTGAGATGTATATTGGTTGTATAATGTCAACGAGGAGGAGAGTTTAATACTGAAGTCAAGGTGGGGAGCTCTGAACGTCTCCTCCTCTGTAATAGAAATCATCGGACTTCAGGAGATCTGGTTAGTGATGTCTCTGGATGCAGGACCATCAATTACAGTGAAGGAAGAGGCTCAGGGCCGGCAGCAGCCTGGGCAAGTACCGGGGCCCAAAGCTGCTGGGAGGGCCCACATTTGGAATCCATGGGTGTGAGGGGCACTGTATCTAATGAATCCATAGGTGGTGAGGGAGGCTTTATATAAAATAACCATGAGGGGCTGTTTGGGCTGATAAACTATGAAATATTTTAGGGAACAGGAGACTGTTTTAGTTTTTGAATTTTAAATGCCGCCATGTGAGTTCACTGCAAAGGGGCCTACTGAGGCTCTGTCACCCAGGGGCCTACTGAGGCTCTGTCACCCAGGGGCCCACTGAGTCTCTGTCACCCAGGGGCCCACTGAGTCTCTGTCACCCAGGGGCCCACTGAGTCTCTGTCACCCAGGGGCCCACTGAGTCTCTGTCACCCAGGGGCCCACTGAGTCTCTGTCACCCAGGGGCCCACTGAGTCTCTGTCACCCAGGGGCCCACTGAGTCTCTGTCACCCAGGGGCCTACTGAGGCTCTGTCACCCAGGGGCCTACTAAAACCTGGAGACGACCCTGGCTTGACGTTAAACTCTCCACCTCCTCGACTTTATACATCCAGTTCACATCTCACTTCAAAGTTGATTTTCTGGATGATGCCACCACACTGGTCCATGAAAGAAACACGTGGAAGGTGATCAGCCGCTTTACAACATACTGGTAGTGGTTTATTAGGTCACTGTCTGCCGAGAGGTTCCCTTAAAAACTGAGGAGGACCCTCGAAATATAGGTTTTGGCAATTTTCATAAACCTTCTAACAACCTAAAAAAGTACTAGACTGTGTAAAACACCATGCTAATATAAAGCAGGCATTCAGGGAATGTTAGTTATGAATTTATTTGGGTGATAACACCATCTTCCTGAAAAGCAGAGAATTTAGAACTTTAAAAATGGTGATTTTTCTCTTAATTTATGCCAAATTCCGTTTTTTTTTTTTTAATAAACACTAAAGATATCATTCAAATCTTTCAATGAATTTGATGCGCAATGTCTCCAGGCTATGTTAAAGAGCTCCAAAGTTAAACATTTTATCATTTTATAATGACTTGGGGCAGATTATAAGAAAAATGGTATAAAATAACAGTCCTGAAAGGGTTAAATGCGCGCACACACACACACAATGCACCAAGAGGAAAAAAACTACATTAAAAAGATACACACATATAGCACAAATTACAAAAACTAGACAAAAGAAAACCCCCACACAGAAAACACAAATATGACAAATTACTCACACAAAAGACGCACATAAAAAGCACAAGATTAAAGCACAAAAGACACAAAATACCCAAAAAATACATGCAGAAAGCACAAAATATAAAAAAACTGAACACACACAAAAGATGCACACAAAAAAACCCAGAAAATGCACAAACAGCACAAAATACAAAAGATTCACAAAAAGATACAAAAAAAAAAACACACACACAAAAACCACAGATAATACACACAAATCACAAAATAGGACAAAAGATACACACCAAGCAGCAGAGGATGTGCTGTGCCTCAGCAGTTGTTACCGTAACTGTATCTTTAGATGGGGCAGAGCCCACTGTGATGTGACCACTGGGGTGGTCCGGGGTGAATGTTTTAATATGGAGCCAACTGTAGCTGTACTTGTAATGAATGCACAGGCAGACTGCTTTGTCACTTGGAAACATGTGCGTCCAATATTACTGAAACATTGGGAAAAGAATCCGTGTGTACGGCGGTGCAATGGAGGACACCACATGGGGAGTGGACAGCTGTCGGAGCTTCACATTCTGCATCAAAACAAGGGTCCAGCTCTGAGCCTCAATCTCCGTACTGAATACTAAATGGAAGTTCAGGCACGGTCCAGGCTGCCCCAAAGAATAAAAATTCATATCATGTCCTGCTACAATTATAAGAAAAATAAAACACACATAATGGACACAGCTAAAGGGAGGAACATGGCTGGAACGGCAATCGCAGAATCAGCAACGTTTAATTGCCATCTGTTGGGGCCCTGCCATTACCTGTGCTCGGCTTTGTCTCGCTGTACGGGGTGGATACAGCGTATACGGGGCAGGAACAAAGTGACTATTGCAAACAATTAAGAGATTTTATTTTTCAACCTATTTTTTATTTGCTATTAAAGTTTAATCATATCACCAAATTTTCAAATAGGTGATGGGGGGGGGGGGCAAAGAGGAACACAAACATTATACAAACCTAGCATGCAAAACATAATGTATACATCTAAAAAATACAACAAATTTATAGCACTAAACTACACACACAATCCATGGATATGAGGAGCACAATTAAAAAAAAACACAAAATATTTTTAAAGTAAACCTACAATCAAAATCCATCATAAATACCAGGGACATTACTCATAGATCCAGGCACTGTGACCATGGTGATCTTATATTTTTTACCCATGGCCTCCTACCTTCGAAAATAAACTTTTACAGTTATGCTAATGAGCCAGCAGGGCTCTGGGGGTGTTACCAGAGCCCCTCTGTGTTGTAGCTTCACATGCCGTTACACTGTCCCCCCCCCCACCTTTGCCTGCTATAATCTCACAAAGTGTAACCGCCTGTGCTATTTTGGCCAATTAGCATAATTTTAAAATTTGATTTTAGAAGGAAGGATGCCATGGATGGATAACAAATACGAAATTACCACAGTCCCGCTGCCTGGTTCTATGAGTAAGTGTCCCTGGTTTATTATGATGGATTTTGACGGTTTACTTAGTCTAACATCCTTTTTTTCCCGCCACCAATTTGGTACACCAAGTGCAGGTAGCCCGAGGCTGCCACTTTTTTGGTGGAGATTACTTTTTTTTTTTTTTGGAGGCAAAACCAGGAATGGATTAAACAAGAATTCTCTACGGTTACCAATTCCTCCTTCTCAGAGTTTCAGCTTTGACCCTCCCATTACCCTTAAAAAAAGAAAAACTCCATGTGTATCTCAAGTTTTTAAGATCTTGGCGTTACCACAGGGTCCAGTTTCACAGGGGTAGCAGGGCACAGACAATCAAATCTACATGGGAGATCACGGCAAGAAAATTGGGCAAGAAATTGAGGACAGGACCTCAAGGCCACACCCCCGAATCGCCGAAATGTATACACAAAAAATACTCTGCATTCAGGACAAAGGGGTTTTTTTTTCCTCCCAAGACAAGCATGCGCGCTGTACTACTTACTGGCTCAGCCAGACATTCTGTTAATACAACAAAAAATTGAACAACACGTAACACATTTTCACTGTCCTTTGTCCAGAACTTTAAAAACCACATTCCCAGTGCAAACTTCTGAAGAAGATTTTTTACCGTCTGCTCCATGTATAATATAGCACTATAGCAGAGGAAGAAGTGGCGCAGGTGGATCGCGGAGGTCAGAAATTCCAGATTGTCTGCCAGGTGCCAACCTTGTCCAAGATAGAAGCGGTGACCTTGGAGGCCACCGTGGGCGTCGCCGTCAATACAGCAGGACATACAGACATCTGTGTACAAGGAGCGTCAGCGCTTTATCAAGTACCTCTCTTAAAGGAGTTCCAAGGCCACTAAATCCTTCAGATTTCAACATCTAATTCCTGGGACACACTTTGAAGGTCTTGTTCAAAGAGTATTTGATCTGGACTGTCTCACAGCTCACAATCATTAACCATTTACTCATCAGTCATCAGGCGAGGGGCTAGGAGAAGCTTTAACATATTAGGCAGCTATAATTACAATGAAGAATGGATGGACAGATCACTGCCGGGAACGTCGACAGAAGAGTGTTCATAGACGGGTTCAGTTTCATGACAAAGAATTGGTTATAATACGGAAACTTGGCTACATTTTCATGTCGTGGAACAGTTAGTGGCAGGTTACACGGCTCCGGTGCTATCTGGAAAACTATGACGCACGTTTAACCTCATCAATAAGAAAAAAACTAAATTTAAAGGGGGCTATTCTGCCGTTTAATGTCGGTGGGCTACTCAGACTAGTTCTTAGTCCCACGAGATCTACTGTTCTAAGAGAGCACAGCACCCGTACAAGCAATGCAGACTCTTGAATCTTTACATATGGTCGAAAGCCGGTTTGTACTTTCCCTAGTGGATGTTCTGTGTATTGCAGCTTTGTCCAATTCACAAGGATACATCATCCATATTAAAAGGCTGGATAACCCCTGCAATCTAATGTGGGCCGGTGTACTGCAGATAATCGGGAATTTCAGAAGAATATGAGCAACTGGATAGCTATTACTGATGGAAAACTAGTCCTACTCACAAGCTCCTTGGGAATTCTTCTTCTACTTCCTTTATTATTTTGACAAAATAGAGTTATAAAGATTATGCAAATTAGTCTAAGGTGCTCAGGATTATATCACCGGAGTGCCTCATCTTTTACTTTATTCATTCTCACTAACTCTTCCAGACCCGCCCTTTTATATTGCAGAGAGCCAGTGGCATTATGGACCAGTCAGAACGATTGTGGGTGAGTGGATAAATTATAAGCTCTCCGGTGATGCAAGCCGGAGCGTCTCAGACTAATTTGCATCATTTTTTATAACTGTTATTTTATCTTAAATTGCAGGATTATAAGAAGAAGATTCAAGAAGAAGAATTCCAAAGGAGCTTGTGAGTAGAACTACAGTCAATCTGATGGTAGATGTCCTTTAAGTAACAACTTTTAATCGCCTAAAACACGTAAAGGTTGTCAGATGGCAGCTGTGTTCCACTAAGAAAAGGAAGAAAGAAAGAAAGAAAAAAAAGAAAGAAAGAAAAAAAAAAAGAAAGAAAGAAAGAAAGAAAAGAAAAGAAGAAAAGAAAGAAAAGAAAAGAAGAAAAGAAAGAAAGAAAGAATTGATACCCCAGATCGACTATAAGGGAGTCATAGAAATAAATTTGCTTATTTTTTTTATACCAACCTATTACGTAAAATGTGGAAGAGAGCAACCTACCGATGGAAATAATCGTAAGATGTAAGATGCTACTACTGAGACACAATAAGACAGCAACAGGTTCTGATGTGTAAATCAAAGTCTCTCCATCAACTAACAGAAGGCAGGGCACATGAAGACATTGCACGCCCTGGACTTTCCCAGTATGGTGTCTGCTCCATGGGTTTGGGGGGGGGGGCACATGGACTCTCTCCAATGCACTTTTGACATATGGCTTCAATAACTAAACCACAGCGGATTTTTAATGGAGAGGGAGCACATGTTATTTAACACATGTCACTGCAATTCAACCATTTCGGTTGGTTTTGTAGTCTTTCCCCAAAAATAACCAAACCTTACAGTATATAAAACATACCCTCAAGTGCAATAAAACGCTGGAAGGTTTTATATCTTTGAAAATAAAGGAAAAAGAAATGTAAATTGGCTCCCTGTCCTCCATTCATTCCAATTCTGTGCTATATCTAAAATTTGAACACTGTTTTTCTAATACTCTCCTACATAGGCAAAAGATGGCATTCATTTTTTTAAGCTCTTTACTTCACCCATTACTGCTGTCCCAAATATCCCCAAGGACCAGTGTTCTGCACTTCCAGCTGCCAACATAGTGGGAATGGCTGCATGAGACAAATCGGCCATGCACTCAGTTTAACCAATGACCATTGTCTGGCACAAAATCCTAACAATGTCCTGCCATTTCCAGGTCGTAAGAGGAAGTGGATCACACTAGGGAACTTGGAAAACCCTTTAAAGAGAACCCCCTAAACTAAATATATTTTCATAAACTGCCATTAGAAAGCATTGCCTCTATCCCTTCATTGTCCATCTACATGCCTGTAAGCCTAAGCAATGAGGTCCTAAAGCTGTATGCAAATGACCTGTGAAATGTCCAATGAGTCATTATATTCAAGCTGTCCAACTTATTCATGAGTGGGAGGCACAGCCACACCCCCCAGTGCTTGACTGACAGCCTGTATAATGATGTACGGTATAATGTTGTAATGACTCCTCCATGTGCTTTCTGGTGCTGGCGCCAACTGCAGCCTGTGTGTGTATGAGATACTCTTATACACATGACTGACAGCCTGTATAATGGTGTGAGGTATAATGGTGTAATGGCTCCTCCATGTGCTTCCTGGTGCTGGCGCCCCCTGCAGCCTGTGTGTATGACATACTACTATACACATGACTGACAGCCTGTATAATGGTGTAATGGCTCCTCCATGTGCTTCCTGGTGCTGGCGCCCCCTGCAGCCTGTGTGTGTATAGGAAAGATACAACAGTTCCAGGCAGCCATGTTATAGCAGAACATGTCAGGTACTTGTGTAGCTGATGTCTGTGTCTCACAGATGTGTATTAAGAGGGAGCATGTCAGCAGGTAAAGCACAGACACCAGAAATGCTTTACTAAACATTACACAAAGACATGAGCAGGGGGAGGAGAGGGGAGGGGTAACAGGGGTGACAAAAAAATGGATCTTGGTAGAGCCCTTCTAAAACAAATTTAAAGGGGTATGGTGGTGTATGAAAATGATAACTAGAGGGGATTTCAAGGAGTAACTTGCCAATGCAATAAAAGGGAGAAACACCCTGTAAGAAGGTCCTCCAACATCTTCCCTTCATCTGTACCCCTAAATCTTAACCTAACAAAACCTATGCAAGTAGAGATTGGGAAAATAAAAATGCAACAGCATCAGTCCTTACAAGGTTCACTTGTACTTGCCGCTGATCACCAGGCTAGATGATCCTAATCGATTTCAGACACTGAGCTTATTCAAGAAAATACTATACAGGTCTTAAAAGTCTAAATAAAGAACTGGAGTGAGACATCTCCAACACCCTCACTTCTATGACGAGACCTGCTGACTGATCCCCACCATGTTTGCATGTCTGAACACAAGCCGGCATGTCCTCTATATAAATATCCATGTCACATGTGGATTAACAAGTACATCTGTTATATAAACAGCAAAGCAGAAAACAAAATTCAATCATGTAATGTTAAAAAAAAAAAGTGAACCCTGAGCAGAGGACACGCAGGAATTCGGCATAATCAGATAGTGATTGATGGAAGACAGAAGAGCGCTTGTATATGGTAACCACGATGCTGGAAGATCAAGGGAACAATTGGTAATATGAGCTTGACAAAGGAGCTAATCTTCAGAAAATAGTGAAAAAGAAGAGTAGGTTAGGGGTCACTACAATGCCGAAATTAGAGGAAGATGAGTGATACGCAAAAGGACACTTGTTTAAGGTTCTTATAGGAATGAAAATAATTAAGTCAGACATCAGAAATGACTGCAAGACACCAAACACAGATGAAAAGGTTACAAAAAACTGCAACCAATCCTGGTTTATAATACACTTTTTTTTTAATTCGCCAGAGAAAAAACGAAATCTTAAATTTCCCATTTTGCATATCTGAATACAACCCATAGTTAAAGACGGACCGCTCTGCCCAGTGTGACATCCAGTGAAGCTCTCAAAATTGCACTGATCAGCTGTAAAGTGTCTGTAATGAAGCTTTATTAATAATCATTGATAATTACAGCAAAAAATTTTGAAACTCAAAAATTGTCACTGGGGTGATCTACAATTATAAAATATAAAGTTTCAACTTACATACAAATTCAACTTAAGAACAAAACTATGGACCCTATCTTGTATGTAACCCAGGGACTGCTTGTACATCATCAGAGGAACCTGAGCGATAGCTTTTCATGCACAGAACAAATTCCATTAATCCAGCATTTCCTAATCCAGAAAAGCTAAGCCCCCCCTCCTCCAGGTAAGGAGACATAATAAAGCATAAATTTAGTATTCCTAAATTTGAGAATTTCTTTAAAAAACTAAGTTTGGGTAATCAATTTAAGTGTAACTAAACTTTTCGACAAAACTGAATAAATAATGCAGATAATAAAAACAGATTTCACAAATAAAAAAAATATTACAAAAATTACTATGTCCTTTTTCCTCCCTATTTAAGTAGTTTGTTTAAACTGTATCCACCGACTGCCTAGAGTTTAGGAAAACTGATAAAGTGTCTAATCTAATGACTTAACCCTTTACACACAGTCCCTGGATAGTCTAATCTCCTCAGAAAGATTAATCAAGAGAAATATTCTCTGGGTACGGAATGAGTTAACGGATAGATGTCAGATACACTGCTCACTAAAGGAGAAAGAAACAGAAAAGAAGCTACTTTACCCAAACTATTCATTTCTGAAATATCTTCAAAAAGTTTTAGTTAGTGTTTAATGTCCTTGAAGTGCTGAATAAGTGGTAGACAGCAGGTATAGTAATGTGCCATCAACATATTATCAGCCCCCTTAAAGGACATCTACCACCAGGATGAAAGACTGTATGCAAATGAGCCGGGGGGGGGGGGGGGGGGGGGATAATCTATTAGGCTCATTTGTATACAGCCCTTTATCCTGGTTGTAGAGGTCCTCTAACAGATCACAGAGATGAACTTGAGACAAACAGAAATGTACAGCAAGCAGGTCACAAAGTTATAGGTGCCCTTTTTACTGTTCCAAGACTTTACCATAAACAGAAACAACAACTTCTTAATGTGAAAGGGGTTGTCCCCTCTTACACGAGTTACTCATGTGTCTGTGGATAATCTCTGAATGTTCTTCAAGTGATTCAGCAGCCCTGCTGCTTACTTTTGTGCCATGTGCAGACTCTCCGCAATTCTTTGTTAACATGTCTGAGCTCTTTTGAACAGGAGGGACTGTAGAGGGAGATTATGAATCATCCTGCTCCCTCCCTCTCCACTTTTTCAGTCTCGGTCAGTGAAGACGGACAGTGAAAAGAGACACAGTGGGTGACACATGGAGCAGTTTGAGAGAGTAAGCCATGTATATATGCAGAGGGCAGCATGGTGACAACAGGGAAAGGCCATCAAAGGAGGCAAAAACCAAGTACTACTGTAAACAGCATATTAACTGTTGAACAAAGTCACAAAGCTCCCTCTAGTGGTTAATCCAAATCATCAGGATATTGTAGTTTTTAAAATTTCGGTCTATGTAGGAGGCCGTTTTAGAACAACCGGGCTCTAGCCTCTATAAAATATAGTAAGACGTAGATCAATGCAGAACGATGGAAACTAAAAACAACCTAATGGTAAAAGGAGGAGATTTACTTTAAAGGTCGATTCCATAATGGCTACAAATGTATCAAGTCTCAGATTTCAGTGTGGAAGCAAAGATTAAGTAGCACAAGTCATGAAAAACATAGCAGAGAAAATTGGCATGGTAACCTGTCCTACCACAAAATGAGATGAGCTCATGGTTAAAGTGATCCGTGCAATTAAGGAACCAAGCCTCTTCCTAAGGGAATAATAGAAATGTCTTAGCATAAGCCTTAATACGGCTATCAGCGCAGAAGTGTCCCTCAACTCCCCTTGATTACAGAGGAGACGGCATTTAGGATTAAAAGTAGCAGGTTGTTAAATCTGAAGAAAGTTTGTGGTGTATGAATTAATCCGAGTTCCCGCTCCCCAATTAGTACAACCAATCACATTTGCTGAATATCCAAAAACATTTCACCAACACCATTAAATACATTTAAAAAACTTATGTGATGGACTTTCATTTTTAGCACTTTGGTTTCTACTGGTTATCAGGCATCAAAAAAAAAAAATTTAGGAACTATTGGTAAACCCTTACATGGATAAGTACAACTGATCTTTTTACTTTAGAAATGGGAAAACGAATGAGGTGATAGGAAAATTAAATGACTCGATAAAGGGGAATCTGTGTGTCCCGTTCGCCAGGAGAGGGGGTCCCAGGCGCCGCCGTTCGCCAAGAAAGGGGGTCCCAGGCGCCGCCGTTCGCCAAGAAAGGGGGTCCCAGGCGCCGCCGTTCGCCAAGAAAGGGGGTCCCAGGCGCCGCCGTTCGCCAAGAAAGGGGGTCCCAGGCGCCGCCGTTCGCCAAGAAAGGGGGTCCCAGGCGCCGCCGTTCGCCAAGAAAGGGGGTCCCAGGCGCCGCCGTTCGCCAAGAAAGGGGGTCCCAGGCGCCATCGTTCGCCAAGAAAGGGGGCCCAGGCGCCATCGTTCGCCAAGAAAGGGGACTCAGCCATAATGCTTCACAGAGACAGAGAGCAGAAGGGAGAGGTGAAGAGATGTAGGTGGGCATTTAGCATGCCCACAGCAATAAATTGTGACTCTTTACCCCTACCTCCTTTCCCCCCTGTGCCAACTGCATGGCAAGTGTGCGGGGAGGGTTTGGGTTGGGGTTGGGCTGGGGCAGAGTTGGTCTGGAGCAGGTTATAGCACAATTCTATGCCAGCAAGGACCTGCGGCTCTTAGTATATCTGGAGCGTTGTTCCTAGTTGGTGGGGGTAGTGAGCGATGCACCAGTTCTTGGTAAATTCCCCCTATAGAGTGAATGAAGAGAAGTGAGGCTAAAGGAATGATAAGGAGGGATAATCACATACAGGCACGTGTATTTTGCTCTTATGCTCGACAGATGATCATCTAGTGTTTCTTATGATAAGAAGAACCGTCATTTGGTTACAGGAAAACACACAAGGTAAAAGATTAAAAGCGCGGAGCGTGATGTGACAGGACAATCCCCAGGACCGTGATGTGAAGCAGGAAACGGATTGCGGTATTTACATCCTGTGAAACACAAGCTCCAGGATTTACCGAAAGCAAATACTGATCATTGTTACAAGACCCAAACAAAATCTCCAGCGTCATCTTCAGCCTCTGCAGGTGGATCAGTGCTGCACTCAGAAATTTGGTTATCAAATATATGGATTACCGGCTCTCTGTATCGGAGCTGGTAACCAAATTGTGTCTGAAAGGTTTCACCCATGTGTGTCCAATACAGGCATTTGGCAAACACTACTAAATACCCTCAGGGGTAGAAAAATACATACATACTAACCCCGCTCTAGGTCCCATGTTGCACTGCAAGTTCTGTTTATTGGGCCTGTGTCTGTCATGGGACCCACTACATCCAACAAGCGTTCTCCTTGGACCAAGGTATGTTAATTTTGGGGGGACTTCACTGCCTCTGTTGTCCTCTGGTCCAAGAAGGTCACTAATTGGATGAAGCAGGTCCTCGGACCAGAAATTCCATTTAGGCACTGTCCGGAAAACCAAGAGTACCAGAATGACATAGGAATAATAATAATAATAATAATAATAATAATAATAATTCCACAGATTACGCAGCACTGCACGGAGCTTTCCAATTCAGTCCCTGTGCCCAATGGGGCTCACAATCAACCTACCAGTATGTTTTGGAGTGTAGGAGGAAACTGGAGGACCCGGAGGAAACCCACGCAAACACAGAGAACATGACCTGGATGGGACTTGAACACACAAACCCCAGCGCTGCAAGGCTAATCACTGAGCCACCGTACAATTGGAAGCTGTAGCAGGATAAGTATTTAACTTTTATTGCTCCCAAAACTCAGACTCCAAACAGTCAGATTGTTATCCACAGTTCCTGCTAACATACCTAACCAGAGACAAGGGGCTCTGATATTATCCAATCAGAGTCAATATTATGGGGGCACAACGCATAAGGGGAAAGAAACAGTTGTCAATCTGTTTACACCATCATCAATGTCAGGAGAGGCGACAGCTTTTCTAATAAGTAATCACCTTATATATGTGATAAGGGATGGTGCTCATGTGTTCCATATACAGTATAATGCACTTCACATACTGTATATACAAACAGTGCTACATCACTGACATAAGATTATTTTCAAGAAATAATGTACCTTCTTTTTAGTTTTATTGCGATGATCCAACCAGTCATCCATTTGTTCTTCAATGTCCTCGATACTGACGCCTTGATCATACGACGGGACATAAGCCCCAAAATTAGAATCCGGAGCTGAATAGACAGGAAATTCAGACTTTGGCTTTTTCACTTTTGGCTTCTTCTCTTCTGCAAACGTAAAGCAAATCACTTAATCACTTCTATTTAAAGCCCCGTTCTCCTCCGAGAATATTGTACAGCTTAGGTTTGGTTCACATCTGCCACATGGTTTATGATTTTAATAGAAACCAGTTCACATGACAGACACGGTTGTTCCCAGATTCCAGTTATGGAGGTCTAGGCTGGTTTGGCAGAGGTGGTGCAGGCTATAAAGGAAATCTACCACCAGGATGGAGGATTGTAAACCAAGCACACTGACATACTGGTATATGCCACCTCTGCCAGGATCTGCTCTTCCCAAAAAGTCTAACATTATGCAAATGAGCCTGAGGTGCCCTGGGTTCCATATTTTAGCCTCATTTGCATAATTTTACAAGTTTTTTTTGGTAAAAACAAGGGCAGAAGCAGCTAGAAGAAGAACAGATCTGGACAGAGGGGTCACACACCAGTATCTAAATGTGCTTGGTTTACAATCCGTTATCCTTGTGGTAGATTTCCTTTAAGAGAAGGAATCTGATTGGTTGCTATACAAGGGTAGTCACTTTTTGTTTGCACTAGTTCATGCCCCGACACCTGGGAATCCTACAAAAACCCTTAAAGTCAGTTGTAGGGGGTCACTATATGTATTTGAGCAGCTACAAGACTATGGGGGTCATTTATTAAGGGCCCGATTCGCGTTTTCCCGACGTGTTACCCGAATATTTCCGTTTTGCGCCGCTTGTACTTAAATTGCCCCGGGATTTTGGCGCACGCGATCGGATTGTGGCGCATCGGCGCTGGCATGCGCGCGACGGAAATCGGGGGGCGTGGCCGAACGAAAACCCGACGTATTCGGAAAAACCGCCGCATTTAAAAACCGAAAATGTGTCGCATAAGGACCGCTTACCTTCACCTGGTCCAGCTCGGTGCATTCCGGCGCGATGAGTTTACTTTCAGCGCAGCAGCGCCACCTGGTGGACGGCGGAAGAACTACCTTATTAAATCCCGGCCGGACCCGAATCCAGAGCGGAGAAGCCGCCGCTGGAACGCGAATGGACCGGGTAAGTAAATTTGCCCCTATGTCTCCATTATTACCAATACTGTGACGTTATATATAGAGGGTCTTATTTTTAAGTGTTTATATTTTAGGACTGGAGAAATTCCAAGTTGTTTTACCTCTTTGATCCGAATTTTATAGCATATTTTATCTAAGAAAACCATAAATTATGAAATTTTAATCTGATATGAAAGTGGCAGGTCCTCTTTATGCAGAACATCTGCATCAGATATGACCACACATGGCAAATGTAAGAAAAAGATAAGAAATATATCTCTAACTTTAACTCTTTGCCTGCCTAGGTTTGAAGTTTGTTATGCACTTAGATGTAGGAGCAAAGCCAACATGGCGGACTTCCCCCATATACATGCACTTGGTCAGTGTATGCAGGGTAGGTGTGCAGTGAAAACAGCCAAAATCAGGGTGACGGGACATAAGGATTAGGCATGCTTGCGTTATCCTTTAAGCCTCAAATCTAGGCCCTTACTACAACCTGCCACCTCCATCTCAAGAACATCACTCGTATCCAATCCTTCCTGAACCCAGAGTCTAAAATATTGGCATCTTACTGTAATGTATGTGAACCCCTAAGTAAATGGATGGCACAATGGAACGGTGCTCTATAAATAAGTAATATTAAAATTAACCAGCCACATCTTTAGTTATTCGGATAAATGTCACTTTGCTAGAGCTTGTAGGCTTCTCTCTACACCCGATAGCCTGGATGAAGTATCTAGTTCTGTATCCGATGTGTGTGGCCAACTTGGGATGGGGTCCAAACATACAATAGTGATAAACTTATGAGGCCACATACTTAGCAGGGACTCCAACTCCGCTTGTGCTTCAGCTTCCTCCTTCTCCTTCATCTTCTTCTCACTGTACTCTGCATAGAACTGCTTTGCATCCTATATTGGATGATACAAATTATCAGACTGATTACATAGTCGCCCCCTTATTAACACCATTTACCCCAAAAGGGACTACTTTACTGAACAGAAAGATTTCTCCCATCTGAGTGACAAGTGACAGAATGCGCGTCTCCTAACATCCTGCCAGCGAGAAATTCCAGCTGGACTGGTCCATCACTGGTTTTGTACTGAGAACATCACAGTATAGCAGTCATTGGTGCAGCCTGTGTATCTCCGGTGGCGGGGACTTAAGTATATTCCATAAAATACATCCTGGAAAACAGCTGGCGCCTCCTAAGATATAGGGGCACAGCATGCGCTGAGCCTGAGTTACGGCCCGGAGATACAGCCTCAGTATGCATGGTATGTCAGCAATAAAAAGAAGGGGTCACAAGGACAAGACGTGGTCCTAAAAACCACATGAACTCCTCTGTGTACTACAATTATAGCCGGGTGCCGTGACTTGTAACTAAATCTACAAGTCTCCCTCGTAAACATTTACAAACTCAAAGAATTTTACTGCACAAACATCAAAATGTTCTGGAAAAAAACTCCTACCTCTTCACGTTCAACGGCCATTGTGCTAATTATGTTTGGATTGAAGCACACAGAGGGTTAAACATAAGAGGGTCAGGTTTTACTTACACTCCTGATCCCATAGGAGAAGTGGCAGCGCCAACGTCATCATGGCACCACGGTAGGAGGATAAAATTTGCTTGTTCCAAGTGTTACCAAAATTGGCCAGTGAAGCCCAAATTCTACAAATGTAGTAAATTGATACCAATTGTTTGCCAGGGGATATGCCACACAGATCTCGCCCTGGCCCTGACTGGCTAAGAGGGATCATTTGTGCTTCACAGACCCTTTTATACCCTTCACTTGCCACTAAGATTGCCTTAAAGTGTAACAGTTACCAGATGTAACCTCATTAAACTACCAGCCCCCTCCGGTAGGGGGTGCAATGTCTTTTGTAGAATTCCCTCTTTTATGTAACATCTCCAAAGTTATATGCAAATGAGTTAAGAGATCACCTTTAAAGAAACACTCCAGTCATAGGTAATTCATTGAATAATACACGGTGCAGGGCCAGGAGCAGGACTCATGGTCATTGTATTCCTAGGACCTGGTGTCCTGCTCCTCCTTTCAGGCCCTGCACAAGCTAAAATTGGGTTGGTGCGATTACAGGGATAACAAATTTGTATAGGTTATATAATGTTTTCATACATTTACAAAAATAAAATTTTTCCATCTTCTGGCGCCAATAACTTTTTCATACTTCAGTATACGGAGCTATGGGTGGTGTCATTTTGTGTGACTTTTGATGACGTTTTCAATGCTACCATATTTAGAACTGGACCACCTTTTGATCACTTTTCATAGAATTTTTTATATTTTTCAAAATGGCAAAAACAGTGCCATTATATTTTACTTTTTTTCTATTTTTACAAATTTTTCAGACCCTTTAGGGTTCATTAACTCTGGGTTGTCTGATCGATCCTACCATCTACTGCCATATTTCAGTATGGCAGTATATGGGGATTTTCCACCTCAAATCACACATTGTAAATGGGTCAGAATGAGACAGCCTTCGGAAGACCCAAGGCTGTCATGGCGACCGATCGCCGATCCCCGATGATGTCACGTGGAGCGCCCAAGCGTGAATGCCTCAATCTTTTTGAAGCTGCCGGCGGCTATCGAAGGGAAGACACCTGCTAGCACCGTTCGTGGGTATTACTGGTAAGTCTTTGCTGCAGTATGCAGCAAAAGACTTACCGGCTCTGGAGAGGGCCCATGAGCCCGCTCCATGCACCCGACGCACGCCCTACCTGAGGGGGCTAGTAGTTAAGAGGGATAAAAGGTGGTAACATGGTCCCTTTAACTCCATCATAGTGGTATTTCAGGTAGCAGGTCTATAGAGTCACACATGATTTGGTGTGACTGGATAACTCTCTAATATGTATGGGGTGTCCCAACACCCACTGGGGCAATTACAATAAAAGAGATACTGTATTATACAGATACTAATCTTGTATAATATGAGGACAGCAGTAAAGTAACAGCACATTCTCTCCCGACTTCCTCATACATGTACTGTGCATGTAAAGTATGGTATGTGTATGTACTGTGCATGTAACACATGTGCATGTACTGTGCATGTAACACATGTGTATGTACTGTGCATGTAATACATGTGTATGTAATGGAGAGAACAGGCACGTTGTCCCATGTAACATTTGTATCAGTGTTTTGTTTCTTCCCACTGAATCACACATCCAAGTTCCTCCAAGTAACCTTCACGTTTAGTAAGGTGCAAAGTCATCTTAAAACGCAGCATAAATCTAGCACATTCAGCTCAGAAAATCCATCTGTAAGTAACTGGTCATCGATTAGTTAATTCCTAGATCAAGGAGAATAACCCATGCCATTGCCCGCTGTACATTACCACTTTAGTCAGCATCCTCTTTTGTGGCAAAACTCTAGCGACTTGTAAACCTTCTCCTACTTCATGAATATATTCATGTCCATAAGGTGCGAGGAAGCTTCCCACATCAGACATTTGTAGCTCATCTACTGACTTATAGTGTGCATAATAGTCCAGGCTCTCTGCAGCATATACACCAGAAACAGCATGTATGTCAGGATTTTGGAAAGACCAGTCAACCCTTTTAGGTGTACAAGGCTCTCAAACTCTCCTGTGAAGACCAATGTCACGGTGGAAGGGCAACTGGCTGGAGTGCGTGCGTTTGTGTGTCTGGGTGCACGTGTGTATATGTATATGTGTGTATTCGTGTATGTGAATGTGCGTGTGTGATGAATGTTGGCCACCAAAGTCCGAGTTGACCTTGGCTTAGATGCCCTGCACCAGATGCAAAGATCTAAATCTGGATGGAATTACTATGTTATTTTGTCTGGATTCTGTTGTAGATTCTACAGAGGATTTCCCCTTTTCTCTCTGTACAGAGGAGATATCTGCTATGCTGTAGAATTCTAAGAATCTATTACAGAGACATTTCCAACTATGTTGTTAAATAGATTATAAAAGGCCATGCTCTTCCACAACAGGTTATCCATGTGCGCTGACATCGGTTGTGCAGACACGCTAAGTGATGCATTGTATTTACACAATATTTTTGGGTATATTACATGTAACTATAAACTGTATAATGTGAATGATCCCAGCCTCCTGCATCAGCTCTATAGCAGGGAGCTGCACAGGTTACACTTATATAGAAGTATCAGCCTCCCTCCTCTGACAGGTCCTATTAAGAACAGGGCTGCTGTTGTCTACATCTGGACAGCCTGTGATTACCCCTTGTGAGAATTATTACAGCATCGTATCATCAGTGTCTTCTTATGAAGGATAGAACTGGGAGAATGACAGCTGCCAACGTCTGCTGAACGTAATGCATGTAATTCACTGTACAACTAGTGTTTTTAAAAGATGGAAAAATAGATCTGGGAAATCGCAGACATCACATTTCAGCATCCAAAAAAAGCAACAAGGTAACGTGGAGGAACACAAGGAAAGAGCTTGTTTAATCTTCACAACCTGCACATTACAGGCGTAGGTAAAGGGGTAGGCATTAGCGGAGGAGCACTCAGCGATCATTACGCCGCTCTCTGACATGGCGCTTACCTGGAAGAGCTGAGGTAGTGATCTGACCGTCAGATAAAACCAGAGTCCCACCTTGAAAGGAAGCAAATCCCTCCACTGCGGTTTTTCAAGGCCCCTTGGAGAAGGGAGAAAAAAACAGTTTTTCATTATTTTGGGTTGTCTGGAGGCACAGAAATTCCATAGACATGATCCCGTGCAAGGACCCCATTTCAAGCGAACATGTTGGGACCAATATTTTATAAAAATGGCAACTGTGTGATAGAATTCCAAAGAGATAAGATTCAGAGGCAAGAAAAAAATAAATAAAATAAATATAAATTCTATATACCAGTGGTGCTCCAAAGATGGGAGATGGGTTAGGACCAGAGATGAGCGAGCACTAAAATGCTCGAGTGCTCGTTATTCGAGACGAACTTTTCCCGATGCTCGAGTGCTCGTCTCGAATAACGGACCACATTGAAGTCAATGGAAGACTCGAGCATTTTTCATTGAAAGAACACATTGAAAGAACACTAAAGAAGAACACATTGCAGATGTTTGCAGATGTTTTCACTGAAAGAACACATTGAAAGAACACTAAAGAAGAACACATTGCAGATGTTTTCACTGAAAGAACACATTGAAAGAACACTAAAGAAGAACACATTGCAGATGTTTGCAGATGTTTTCACTGAAAGAACACATTGAAAGAACACTAAAGAAGAACACATTGCAGATGTTCCGCACATCTGCAATGTGTTCTTCACACACTATTGTGAAGAACACTGTTCGGCACTCGTGTCTTCGGATAAGTTAGCAGATGTACGGAAACATCTGCAATGTGTTCTTTCCTGTGTTCTTTCAATGTGTTCTTCACTTAAATGATCCTGTGTTCACTGTTTTTATTGTATTCTTCACTGTTCTTCACTGTGTTTCGTTAAGGAAATACTCGATCTCGAGCTGGCGAGATACTCGTCCGAGCAACGAGACGTTTCGAGTACGCTGATACTCGAACGAGCATCAAGCATACTCGCTCATCTCTAGTTAGGACTTATTTTTACTGGAAGTCTACTTTCCCAATGAACAACAATCCATATATAATCATGGCTATGCAACAAAAAAAAAACCAGACTCCCTCTAAGATCCAAATCAGTAAGAGTTGGCAAGTGGACTTTGTAACTAGGGGTTGTCTGTTAGTCGGTCTTACTAACTTCAGGGACTGACTATGATGGCCATCAACCATGACTGCGCACCTATACTCGCACGATGCTGTATAAGAATATCGGATGCAGTCTAATATTATATCCGTATTACTGTAGATACAATGTATATAGATTAAAGTTCCACCCTAGACAGAAAGTGTTACATCCGTAACGATCTAAAAGTCCTACATGTCCATAAAAAGGTCTTTCGGCTTCCGTCATTCCAGTCTGGTCTCCTGATCTCCTAGACTTCCATCATTTCCCTTCGACTCCTATAAACACTGGAAGGAATAACAAACTAAAATGTATAAAAACCACTTGAGAGACAAGCGCTAACCCCGGATCCTCCAACCCCCTAGATATGGCAGGAGCCATCAGCGCACGGATTGAAGTGGGATGTTCTAACCAAAAGTCTCAACAAGTCATTATAGGAAGGCCTTAAAATCAATACAGAAATAACTAGTTTGGAAAGCTGTACAAACAAGCCCATGTCTTAAAACAACATTAATGTCATCAGCGGCTCAGTGGAGCATTACCGGCTGATGTCACCAGAATAGAAAACAGGCAGATCTCTCTCTGATCTCCTCTCTCCATTGATCCGGCTCCTGCCCCTGCTGGGTGAACTATTCAAAAATGCTTTAATTCTCTCTAAAAAGTCAATAGGAAAAAATGGTTTTATCTTTCAGGACACCGAATGCCATTACCCACCGAAGTCTACATCCGCCAGGCACCGCTTCTACGTCACAGGCTCTATAGGGCGAGGCTGAGAACAAAGTAGAAATGTATCCGCCAGAAGCTTTTATCATAACTGTTCATTATCGTCCACCCCCTGAAATCCATGCACAGCGGCAGCGAAGGTCAATCATCTTCAGACACTGTTGAATCAAGTCTCCCAATGACTAACTAGTAATAGGATACTCTTTCCTGGTTATATTCCAGGATTGTAGCTGGACTGCTCTGAGTAAGAGCGGTAGAGGGCATCTAGTTAGATATTACATCAGAGGGGCGGGGGTAATTGAATGCAGAGATCAAAGAACACAGAAGTGTGAGGACACACCCCCAGTGTGCAAAGTCCAGCTGCAAGCCTGGAATATAAACGGATTTTTCACAGTCCGGCGGCTACCAATAACACAAAAATGAATAAAATGACAGAAAACTGGAGGAATAAATGTTGTATTTCAGATTTCAGTATAACCATTTAGACACCTTTACAGTCTTTTATAAGGTTTGGGGTTTATCAAGTAAATTAGAGAAGGTTCCATTTAACACAATGCAAGGCTAACAGTGATTTACATGATGCTCATGTGCGTGTTGCATGCAGCTTATTAAATGAAGGAGAGAGAAGATTTTTTTTTCGTTTCCTAAGCAGCTCCCATGTTGAACTGCAGTAACCTCTTGTCATGCAAAGTAGGGCCCCATTCCCGGGCTTCAAGGAGACAATCCACAATTATAATTCACCAGCAATACAGAGTAACACAGGGAAGATGTGGGCAAACTAGACAATAAATGGCAACGTAAAACTATAACAACGTTGAGATCAAACAGTGTCACTACGTGTCATATACCTGAAGACAGTCTGTGATATAATGAGACCAATCCTAAGGCTTACCTTGTATGAAAACTGTAACTACAAAGAGACTATCGGTTTCTCATGTGCTCATGTACTACTACAAGGGATGCTTTTACATGAAATAGGATATTCAACAAGTGGGCAGCATGTTATGACATAGTGTCCTATCTGCAGGCAGCATGTTATACAGCAGGAGGAGCCGAGCAGATTGTACATAGTGTCCTATCTGCAGGCAGCATGTTATACAGCAGGAGGAGCCGAGCAGATTGTACATAGTGTCCTATCTGCCGGCAGAATGTTATAGAGCAGGAGGAGCAGATTGTACCTAGTGTCCTATCTGCAGGCAGCATGTCATAGGGCAGGAGGAGCTGAGCCAATTATACATGGTGTTCTGTCAGCAGGTAACATTATAGAGCAGGGGGAGCTGAGCAGATTGTACATAGTGTCCTATCTGCAGGCAGCATGTCATAGGGCAGGAGGAGCTGAGCCAATTATACATGGTGTTCTGTCAGCAGGTAACATTACAGAGCAGGATGTGCCGAGCAGATAAGACATTGTACAATCTTCAGGTAGAAGGTTATACAGCAGGAGGAGCTGAGCAGATTATTTTATGTGTATATAATAAAGTATCTAAGGCTTTAAATAATAGTAAAAAAACATTCCTGCATAGAAAACTCAACACTTGACCCTCCAAGTTGGCCCCCTTCAAAATACTTTACAGAAACTAGATTACCGTTCATTTTTCTCTAGCAGATTCGATTTCACTTCTTCCAGAGATTTTCCTCCCGCTTTCTTCTTCTTTTCTTTCTTCTTTTTGCTGAGCAGATCGTCCTATAAATAAGACAGTTACGTGACCATCCTCTCGCCTGAAGTGTCCATATAATGGGAGTCAGTGTTCACATATTCGGTGTAAGAGATGTAGCATCTGACAGTCTACGAAGCTATAAGAATCTCATAATATGAGAAGTTTATTAACTAACACTGTACTGTAAGTGTAACCACGGAAATTTCGGGAGTTTCTTATTCAAGTCCCCATCATGACATGGGAGGTGCTACAAAAGACCCACGACAATGGTGCACATTTACTAAGAACAGTGTAGTCTGTACTATGTGCAGTTTCCTGTGCAGTGGGCGCCAGATTCAGGATTCCTGGCCCCCATTCTTCATGAACCTGGCGCCCCCTGCACTGCCCCTACAGAGTGCACCAACTTTTTTTTTTGGTGCACCTTTAACATAGAGCGTGCAACACAATTCTGGCGGACTCTGCATTATAAAGGTGGCACACGGTCCAACTGAGCACCAGAAAGCCCCCTTCAGTGAAGAAATACGTCACATGAAGAATGGCGCAGCCGCAACACGAAAGGGTCACGTGCGACACAAATGTGGCGCAGACACTTCTTAAATTTCTGTGAAAGAAATTTCCACTAGAAAGAATATGCAAAGTCCGACAGAAAACTGGCGCAAGGACCTTAGTAAATGTGCCCCAATGTGTTTATGTAAAAACCATCTAGTATATTGTAGAGAAAGTACAGATCAGTATTGGACCAGTGGGGTTCACCAATTAAAGGACGATGGCTCCTAGCAAGCAGCTGGTCAAACACATTTAGTAGTGGTCAGGGGCGGTTCTGGTTCTGGACAGAGGAGTGTTGGTTTTTACTTGGTGCTTCTGCCTACCAGTAAAACTCCTTCAATAGTGCGTAACCATAAGCAGCCCCTGCCCATGGCATCAGTAGCACCACCACAATCACAGACAGATGGCATTTATTTTTCATGCTCGGAGAAACATTTAAAAAGATTCTGATTGTTTTGTCTTCCGCCATAAATCCACTAACAAAATATCTGAGGATTAGAAGGTTTTAACCCCATTAAACTAAGCTCCCCCCCCCCCAGCTCACGTATGAAATGTACTTTCTAGAATTCCCTCTTATGTAAAATCTCTGTTACCTATTAAAAAAAAAAATCTTCTCCAAAATCATATGCAAATGAGCAGAGAAGAGACACTGTTATCCTGCGATGAGTCACTTTAGGTTTTGTTCTATAGCATCTAGAAACATGCATCTGGTATCATTTTAAAGAGGAGAATCTCATCTTTCGGGGGGAGATTTATCAGTTTTTCCTACGTCAGTTGTCTGGCAACCACGCCATGTGTTGGGGAAGGGGCATACAGGGACGTGTAATTTTTAAAAACCTGGGAAATTTCATTTGAAGGCTTTTTGGCAAGGGAGCCACACAGCTTGACTGATACATCAGGATGTATCCACCGGGACACTGGGGGTGAGGTAGGTTAGGGGATATGGCCTTTAAAGACACCGGGGCGGAATTTATCATATGATAAAGGAACACTTCCGTCACAGCTGATTGTACAAATAGAGAAAAAATTTACAAAAAGATCCACATGCAACTGTATGTGTCCCGAAACTGTGGTGCAAAAGGCAGATAACAAAACACGTTTCGGTGATACATCCCCCTTAATGTCATAAAATGGAGAGTCCGCTAGAAATAATGATTTCTTTTTAATTCCCATTTCTGATGAATACTCACCAGCTGCTTCTCCAGGTAGATGGACCAGACCACGGCATAATGGCCCACTGTGAAAATAATGAACAGGAGTAATGCTAGCTCGGCATTGCTCATCTTCCTCACCCGCCTGTAATAGAACACAGGCTGTCGCCAATCCGGGAGGCCATTAACCAGGATATCATCGTACCTACGACAACAAAACCATTGGCAGCGATCAGTGTGGAGCCGGGAGAGGAGAAAGTGTTAATCACATCTAAACACGAGGAGATGTTACGAATTCTCCCAGAACATTACAGTGAAATCTAATTTACTCATTTAAAAAAAATTTCAATATTCTGCAGAAAAAGGTTCCAAAATGTATCCCTAGAAAGGCCTTGTGTATACAGGAAAGTCATACAATATGAATAACACCATCATGTATTAGGCAGAACGCCTTATTCTGCCCCAAAATAGTTCTCTATACGGAGAGCCATGGGAAAAAAAAATCTAGTAAATACATTTTTAAAAAAGTATAAAACCTCCAGATAAAAAAAAAATATATATATTTGAGTCTATCGCCTCTTTTTAGGGTCTAGTTTTAAGGTTTTAAGACAAGCATTCTTTTATTGAAGCTACACACAAAGACGCAGCTGGAACAAGCAGGGTGATTTTTGGAATGGGATTGGATAGGCAAGTACAGGTAGTCCCCCGGTTATGTTCAGGATAGGTTAGTATCACCAGAAATCACAATAGGCAAATAGGTCCTTTTGTAACTAGGAGTCATCTGTAATTAGGGTGTTTGCAAAACGGAGACTGCCTGTAAATTTTATTTTCGCTTTACGTATAAAATTTTCAAACCTCAACCTTCACTTTAACCCCTTGCTGCAAACACCTATGGCTAACACCTATGACCGGTGCTGACACCATGGAGCGCATGAAAAACGACGTAAAAAAAGAGCCAAGAAAATGGTACCAATCTGTTTCTTCAATTTCAGTGCATTGAAAATGTCAATACTACCTTTAGATAGTTTGAGGTTGGAGGATACAGCTTGGAGTATCAGATGCCGTCACTAGGAAGCAAAATTTGTTATGCAGAAAACAAGCCGTCGCACAGCTCTTTACACAAAAGGGTAAATAAAATACAAAATTTTAAAGGAGGGGAGCAAGAAATGGAAATGAAAATTTAAAAAAGGAAAAAAAAAAAAAAAAAAAACAAAATTGGTGGGTGTAAGATGTGATGAATTATGAAGGGCTATGCTACATATCTGGGTCTTGCTGAGATTTCCCAATACAGGCGGTCCCCTGTTTAAGTTACAGACAGACCCCTCTGCCCACTGTGACCTCTGGTGAAGTCTCTGGATGTTACTATAGTCCCAGACTGTAATGATCAGCTGTAATGTGTCTGTACTGAAGCTTTATTGATAATCCTTGGTCCCATCACAGCAAAAATTTTGAAACTCCAATTGTCACTGGGGCACAAACATTTTTTTGTCCGGATCTACAATTATAACATATACAGTTCCGACTTACATACATAGTCAACTTAAGAACAAACCTATGGAATCTATCTTGTATATAACCAGGTGACTGTCTGTATACAGCAGTAAGTACCTACAGAAAATAATGCGAACAGACACTTGGAGAGGCATCAATGGGGTCATGGGTATACAAGACCCACCGACGTGCAAAGGCTAGCCCATCCGTCCTGATAAGGGAAGCAATAATTCTTATTGTTAAGAATATGCTATACCCACCATGTCTATGTATAGAGCGCCCTGTATGAACCTTTATATTAGGGTGTTGTAATTGGACAATGCAGACATTAAATGATTATGGAGAAGCCATCGCAGGGGCTCAAGTATCAACAGGCCCAGAGGTGAATTTGGATGGAAAGTAATTTTCCATTTGCCGACACTGGAGCACAGCTTATTATTGGATGAATTTAACGAGATAAAATAATACATTGTTTTCATTTTTAATACAGGGCTACAAGTTTAAATTATATTTTGGCACAAACTAACACCAAATAGTTGAAGCGGGCACAAAATCAATCTGATCGCCAGGCAATATACAATGTGCTCAGTTCCTCCTGCTCTATAACATATTGTATTCTTACTGCAGCATATTATCACTCCACATCAGGCAGCCTGTACTTCAGATTTTTTTTTTTTAATAACAGAAAACCTTTACATACAAAGAGCTTATAAAAAGTTCTTCAATATAGATGAAAATCAGGGATTACAATCAGGTCCTCATGTAGACAGCAGTTACCGAGCGCTCAGCCTTCGTCTTCCATAGAATAGCTGATATCTTGGGAGACAGCCCTGTGTTTAGACGTGGTATAGTATACAAGCCATAAAAATGTGAAAATGTTACCTTCAGAATGCTTTCAGACCTTAAGAACCTGGTCAGAAGCGCGAGTGCTGTAATTGTAGGGGGGCGGCTGACAATTGTCAGTGGTTATTATAATCATTATCATCTACAAGGCGAATAAAATGCTGCACAACCATGGAAAGAAAACGCCGCGCTTCTCCCGACCTTCTCCAACCACGATCAAGCCAAGAGCAGGACTGATGTTATTCCGGGGAGATATACAATGAGGTATCGACTGTTTAAGCACAAGAGAACTACATGTAACAAAAGCTGTCAATCCTTATATGCTTCTATGTGTGTTGTGACCCAATAGAACTCAATACAAGAAGTATGAAACTCCAGAGTCAAGCAGACAGGTGGTCTCCTACTTAAGGACACCCGACTTAGAGACGCGATCCCCCCGTGATCTCTGATGAAGCTCTCCAAATGTTACGGTGGTCCCAGACTTCAATGATCAGCTGTAATGTGTCCAATGAAGTTTTGTTAATAATTTTTGGTTCTATTACAGCAAAAAAAAAAAAAATGTTTGGGTCTGGAGCTACAATTATAAAATACAGGCGGTCCCCTACTTAAGGACACCCGACTTACAGACGACCCCCTAGTTAAAGACGGACCCCTCTGCCCCCTGTGACCTCCGGTGAAGTCTCTGGATGTTACTATAGGCCCAGACTGCAATGATCAGATGTAAAGTGTCTGTTATGAACCTTTACCAATGATCTTTCCATTACAGCAAAAAAAAAAAATTTTATAAAATTTATAAAATATATAGTTTCTACTTACATACAAATTCAACTTAAGAACAAACCTATGGAACCTATCCTGTACAATTTTATTTTATATATCTTAAGAATGGACAGTAGGAATGAGGACATGGTAATTTTCCTGGGTTTCCATAAAATACTAAAGCAGGAAAGCAAACAGATCCCTGATAAAGGGAATGTATGGTATATACAGGCGGTCCCCTACTTAAGGACACCCGACTTACAGACAACCCATAGTTACAGACGGACCCCTCTGCCCACTGTGACCTCTGGTGAAGCTCTCTGGATGCTTTACTATAGTCCCAGACTGCAATGATCAGCTGTAAGATGCCTGTAATGAAGCTTTATTGATAATTCTTGGTCCAATTACACCAAAAATTTTGAAACTCCAATTGTCACTGGGGCAAATGAAAAAAAATTGTCTAGAACTTCCATTATAAAATATACAGTTTCGACTTACATACAAATTCAACTTAAGAACAAACCTCCAGACCCTATCTTGTATGTAACCCGGGGACTGCCTGTATATTGCTACATCCTACTCATTAAAACCAGATATTGTTACATTTCTTTTCTATTTTGGTTTTATTTTCTGGATGTAAACTTTTAAACTGTAGCTTAGTTAAAGGAAACCTACGACTTGAAGTGGCAGGTATAAGAAGGAAATACCGAGCACCAGGTCAGGGTGAGCTGGTGCCGGAGCTTATTTTTGTTAGTGTTTTAAACCGCGGTATCGCGGTTTAAAACACTTTTTAAACTTTATGGCCGCAGCTGCTTCGGCACAGGGGTGTACGCGCTCGGCGCTTACCATGCGCGCGGCTCTCCTTCACTTCCTATGTAGCCGCGCGCAAGGTAAGCTCCGAGCGCGTACCTCCCTGCGCGAAGCAGCTGAGGCATTTCCTTCTTATACCTGCCACTTCAAGTCGTAGGTTTCCTTTAACCACATTCAGTAGCCACATACATTTTATACAAAATTTTGAGATGAGGATAACCAAATTACTGCAGAAGTGAAGATACAAAAACATCAGTAGAGCTGAATTTAAAGGGGTTGGCCACTTTTCAAGAAATCTCTTCCTTCAGACAGGTCTCTAGATGTAGATGTACCAGTGCCTTTACCTCCTTTGATTGCTTCAGACTTCCCCTGTACTCACCATGCTGCCTTCTGCATATAAACACAACTTCCTGTCTCTTACTCCTCCAGTCTGTTCTAATGACTGTCTCACAGGGAGAGCAGGATAAGTCATAACTCTCCTGCATCAGCTCCTCCTATACATCAGAGCTCAGACATGTAAACAAAGATGCCAGGAGTTTATAGACAGCACAAAAGTAAGTAACAGGACTGCTGAATGACTTGACGAACATTCAGGGGTTATTATTAAGACAACAAAGGCACATAGGCAACCTATGTAAAAGAGCAACCAACCCCTTTTATGCATGTATTTTCAATCTTTGTTCTGTGGAATTAATGTAAATTCTGTGCAAAATGTCTAAATTCACTCACAGAAAACAAACATTCTGAATGCCTTCAAAAAAAAAAAAAAAAAACAGAATACAGACAAATGAACTTGCCCCAATCCCCTTGCAGGGTCACATAATTCTGTTACCTAACCACTTATTCACCAATATGGATGGCAAATGAATGACACCCGTGTTGCGGCGTTTCTTATTTTTCACAATCCCCTAGACTTCTATAGGAAGGCCCAAGTCACAAACACGGGCAGAAATAGGACCCGCTCTGTCTTGCTGTAGCCTCTACACATGTGTGAAAAATACATTCATTTGTAGGGGACCATTGAAATTGATGTGTCAGCATACCTCCAGTCAAGAAAAAAAAAAAAAAAAATATGATAACACAACATAATTCATATGCAGCAAAAAAGAAAGGATTGGAGAAGCACTTGTGTAGGTCTTCAAAACGGACGACCCAAAATAAAACCGCAGAAAAGCAGCACTCCATAAAAAGTATTTCTTTATTCCACCATAGTAAAAAAAAAAAAAGTCGCCCTCTCTATGAAGGCATTGATTCGTGTGCCTGTAGCCCAACAAGAATCTTCCTGGACCATGAACTGGCTTATGTCTACAAGGTCCTCTGGTTAACCATTACTCCAAAAATAAACAAAAATAAAAGTAAAAAAAAAACAAAAAAGGTATCAGAATCTGGTATTAATTAGTAAAAATAAATAAAGTAGGATAGTGATACAAGACCTTTAACAAGTTTTAATAAAATGGAAAAAAAAAAAAAAAAAAAAAAGGGTTAAGTACCGTAATTGACAAAAAAAAAAACATGTCCTCATTGTTGCATGGACAGTGCAGAATTCTGAAATTTTTTTTCTTCGAGGCAAAACTGTAGAACCTGTTAACCTAAAATTCACCAGCAGTCATTGGGGATTCTGATCACACTCCGCCAAGAATTAAAATCGGCTTTGAAAGGCCTAATTTGGAGCAACACATTGACCAAAATATTTTAATTAAAAATATTCCGAGTTAGTGGCAAGCCTAATTACAGGAATAGAAATAGGGCCTATATTGTCATGCAGGTCACTAGGACTCCGTAGTAGGTTTTTCTCGAGTAAATTGACCAATCCAGGAATAATAGCGCAGCTGCTAAACTGCCAGTCTTGACATGTAAATCAATTTAAAACCAACAAATGCAGTTGCTACTTCCATACTTATTATTAAATTGATACCTAGTGTTATTTGGAGAGAGCAAGAGAGGGAGGAGAGCCTAGTGGAGAGAGGCGAGAGCAGGAAATAAAAAAAAAAAAAAAAAATTATATTTATGCTTTTCAATTTTACAAAAGTCTTTACAACCGACACGAAAAATGAATTGCTGGTTGGCAAACAAGTACACAAAAAGGACAAAAAATAAACATATTAAAAATAAATGGCTTTAAAAAAATATATATATACTTTTTATTTTTTAGGGTCGGCCATACTTATCTGGTTTTAAATTGCATTTTGGCCAGGTGGGGGTTAACGCGGTATACATTTAATGCATTAGACGCTTAAGAGAGCACTTTACTCAACAATGTCTGAGCAAACGTCTCTGAGGATTAATCCGTACAATCAATTCCCCATTGATTTTACTATCAATGAACATCATGGCTCGCACAACTGTCCATTTTCAGAAAGAAGAAGATAGCTTCCATTAAAACCCACTTTTTGGACTAGAGAGAGACTGGCGGTTAACCCCCCCCCCCCCCTTTAAAAAAAAAAAAAAAATTAATGTATGCAGAAAATATGGCTTATAAGATCTATATCATATAATGTACAGGATTATCTATATTTAAAAAACAAAACACAACCATATGGAATATTTCAAATTTTAGAAAAGGTTTTATGCAAAGAGAGTAAATGGGATTGGATATGAAAAAAAAAAACTCACCGATTCTTTACCGTTGTCATCCTGAAGCTTACTATACTCTTTGCTTTATTAACCTACTTTATATGCAGGAAGTACAGCTCAGCCAATCACTAGCCAAGTCACTGATCTGGCCAGTGATTGGCTGAGTGCTCTAGAAGGAAGTACATAGCAACAGGAAGTTTTGAAGCCGTAATAGTAGGTGTTATGAGATAAATAGGCAGCTTTTTTTACATTTTGGAACAATTACCATACATACTCGAGTATGAGCCTAGTTTTTCAGCACCAAAAAAATGTGCTGAAAACCCAAACTGGGCTTATACTCGAGTAAAAAAAAATATATAAACTCACCTTTCAGGCTTCCCCCATGCTGGCTATTTACTGAGGCAGGGGGCTGGCTATATACTGGGGGATATGGGCTGGCATGCTATATACTGGGGGGGCAGGTGCTGGCTATATACTATGGGGAAGGGTCCGGCAGGCTATATACTGGTGAGCCTGTGACCAATGCATTTCCCACACTTGGCTTATACTCGAGTAAATAGGTTTTCCCAGGTTTTTGCGATAAAATTAGGGACCACGGCTTATACTCGAGTATATACGGTAATCCCCGTTTCTAAAACTTTTTTAACCCAACAACTTCTTGCATATTTCATTCATTTGGTGTCCACTTCCCGTATTATTTACTTTTTTTTAAAAAAATTCTGACCCTCGACTAAAAAAAAATATATATATATGTATTGGGATCTTAGCGCTTAAAAAAAAAAATAAAAATGGTGTCCAATACGGTGCCATGTGTCATCTTCTACCTTTAGATTACATTCAGGAACTTTTTTTTTTTTTTTTTTTTAAATAGCCAAATACCTGTACCATTTTGGAATTTTAAAAAATGACCAATTCTTTGTAAAATAATCCATAGTTAATTATTTTACAGTAAAATATAATGGAAAAAAATCATATTGCTTCTGTGAAGGGTTGAATAACCTAAACCACAGTCTTTTTAATTATTGGACAAGATTTACAAATATTTTTTTGTAACGGATCATTGTCCAGCAGTTATATTTATTTGACATTTATTTGGCAAATAAATGATGAATAATAGCTCACTGTAAGGCCCAATGGGCGATTCATTAATTGTGTAGGAGAAGCAGAAGACCTCCTAGGGTAAGTTCATATATACGGTAGTTAAAAATGAGCTGAAGAAAAAAAAAAAATTACACAGCAATTGCACTAAAAACTACAGGGGAAAAATTGCCACAAATCATAGAAAATCACAGAATTGGGGGGTGGGGGTGAAAATAAGAGATTTTTTATTTATTAGCATTTGTAATCTTGTTACGGATTTTAACTTTCCTACAAGGGAAATTTTTTAAAAATCAACAACAAATCCGAAATTTGTGTTTTATGCTCCCTCATATTTTTATATATTATACAAATTCAAAATTTTAAAATTACAAAAAAAATGTGCTAAAAACCCAAACTCTGCTTATACTCGAGTAAAAAAAAAAATGTAGGTTTTACCAGGTTTTTGTGGTAAAATTAGGGGCCTCGGCTTATACGCGAGTATATATGGTATATAAATTATTTACAGTATACACAAAAATAAAAAAAATAAAAAATAAAAAAATCGGATAAATATGTTCAAATCTCGTGTTTTACGATACGCTATTTTGTTGAGGTGTCAACCCAGGTGAAAAAAAAAAAAATTTGCACTGTTGCAGTGATAACTGATGAGGACGTTACTTCTGGTAGCATCAAAGTCCTGATCTTAAAATTCATTGCTACAATTGTATCTAATATTTTTTTAATAACTCCCTATGCTAAAAAATTTTGCTAAATATACACGGCAGAATATTAGAGCAAATGCACATTGTCCTTCTTGTAGGAGTAATAATCAATTTAAAATAAAAAAAAAATAAAAACATCAAAAAGAGAATTTAAAAACAACCACAAAATGGGGGGAGGGGGGAAAGTTGAGAAAATTGAAAATAATTGGGAGGTCTTCTCAGGATCCATCAGCAGATTGTATTTGCTCTTCTATATAGAGCATCATAATAAAGAAGGTGTGCACGTTGGTGGTAGGGAGAGGGTTTTTTTTGTTTTTTTTTTACACAGGGATCAACAATGTGACCCTCATGCCCAGAAAAGGAGCAAGGAAGGATTCTCTGCATTGTTAAGGAACATGTGGAGTGTGGAGTAGGGGGGGGGGGATGCAGTGTATAGCAAGTCTAATGAGCCCTCACTGCGGCACAGAACTCTAATACATTGCACTGCTAGACAGAAGAATGTAGAAGGACGCTTCCAGAATGCAACCACTAGATCCCAGCCAACAGGGGTGGTCAAAGAGTCCAAAATTACTGCTGAGGGAGATCTAAATATTTGCTGTTATTAAAACAAAAAATGTTAAAAAAAAACAAAAGTAACATTAATTTTTATTTCACAGTTGCAGTGTTTTCCAACGTAAACAACGATCGTTTACGCACTCGTTGTCCTCAACAAGGTTTGAAGTGTACGATGTAGCTTGGTTGTCCTATCTCTTTCCTGGCCCCTCACATGCACGATCACATCCAGACACCTCTAGTCGAGAAATATATGAGAAATATTTTGATGAGAAATATATGAGGGCAATTCCATTTACAATACAGTGGACCGATCCGGCCAAACCAATGTTTTCCTAGCTTTTTTATGTAGGCTAGGAACATGACAAATATGGCCTCTCATCTTCCCTCCAGTGGGCTCCAAGTCTTCCTATTGTTCCATGGCTGACAGGTGATGGGACCATGACACATTCCATGGCCAACCAGATATGGACATAAACAGGCTGAGGCGCCCATATCGGGCACATTACCACTCAGCCGCTGATTGAACAAAAGCATTCAAGCAAAAAATAAATAAATAAATAGATTCCAATATGATTGAAAAGCCTTCTCTGTTAAGGCCTACTCTGAAAATGAGCACTTGCATGATTTTGCAGCCTTTTCAAAGTTGAGGCAAAAAAATTAAGCTCTTATCCAAAGATAGCCCTTAGTTACAAACAGCAATATCTTCTTAAAAGTGGCACCAAGAAACACAGTTCTGGTGTCACTTGAAAGAGAAAAATATCCTCTAATATCTCAGAAGATTTGTGTTATAGTCAGTAGTGCGATTTTCACCTATACAGTAGCTCCCACTGCCAATTGTAACTTAAACAGTGGATACCTACAGTTCTGTAGCAGAGAGAAACACAATCTTTATGCAGTATTAATGGGGAGTTTCTTCTCTTTAAATTGACACCAGAAGTTTCAGTACAGAAGTAATAGCCATTTGAAGTCTGCCCTCCTACAACCGCTGAAGGCATCATTGATGAAGAGGAGGAGAGAGCTGACAGCTGCACTGTACAAGAAGCTACACGTACAAGAGGGGCTCACACAATGAAAGTACCATTGCTGGACATAAGAAATTGGGGCCAATGATTCTAAAGGCAATAGAGATATTCACAATGAAATTAAGGTTTGGAGAGTTAGGTTCATGTCCCAGAAGCGGTTTACAAAATAATATTTAAATAAATGAAGATTCTCATGTTCAAGAATAAATGTGGATTTTCACTCAAATGAAAAAAAAAAAAAAAAAAGACATTCCCTCAAATTAACCCGAAGCCATTTTTACGGACCAAAAAAAAATCTTATTTATGGAGCTGTAGCTCCCACTCTATGATGATTTTTTTAACCATAATTTTAGTGCATTTACCTGTAGCATCTGTAACCAATAACCTATAACTATACACGAAACTCTAAAATTTGTAATACTTTGCAGCGTTACTTATCCAACATAATACTCACGTCATTCAATATCAGCGCTTAAGAACAAAATATCTATGCTTTCCAAAAACTGATATTTTTCAGATTTGCCCCCACCTGCAGACTGTGTCTTATTACATCTGAGCCGCCAGCTGCCATCAGCCTCCCTAATAATATCTGTCGGATATTGCAATCCATCCTCACAGGCGGAGGAATGACACGGAGGGACGATGTAAGGACAGATAAAAACATAAAAACTACTGCTTATTGCATGAAATGCATAAGTGAAAATCAGTGCAGTAATGTAGGAAGAGGATCATTTCCTGATTGGTGTCATTCCCCCTAACCCTTACAATTAGGCTGCGTTCACATGGTCAGTACCTGCTCAGGACAGGCAGTCCCCAAGTTACGTACAAGATAGGTTCTTGGGTTTGTACTTTTGTTGAATTTGTATGCAAGTCGGAACTGTATAATTTATAATTGTAGATCCAGCTCAAAAATATTTGTCCCATTGACAATTGGATTTTCTAAATTTTTTGCTGTAATGGGACCAAGGATTATCCATAAAGCTTCATTACAGACACCTTACAGCTGATCATTGCAGTCTGGGACTATAGTAACATCCAGAGACTTCACCAGAGGTCACAGTGACCAGAGAGGTCCGTCTGTAATTAGGGGTCGTCTGTATGTCGAGTGTCCGCCTGTATTTTGCACTATAGTTGTAATGTATTGCTAACCGAGCACAGGAATACTTGTAGAAGACAGAAAAGGTGCAAATATTCCTTCTCACAGTACCATTTATTTCTGGCTTTGGGTTCTAAACACTGATTCAAAATATTTCCCACAATCCAGCTGTCTGAAAGCAGACCTTCAGATAAAATTTCTACTTAAGAAAACTGTAGCTCCTACCCCATCTCCCCTCCTCCTGCCTGCTGTAATCTCACAGAGTGGGAGGAAGTTCTCCTGCACAGGGTAACAGCCTGAGAATCTGCATCATGGAAGGACACTGGTTTCAGCAGTTTGACCCTCAACAATCAGCTTGTTGTGGATTGGGGATGACAAGCAAACTTGGGACAACCCCTTTAAGTCCAACATCATTCTATAGTCAACAAATTCAGATTTTCTTTTAAACATTTATCAAGTATCTTATAGAAGCCGTCATGAGACTACATAAAGAGCCTTTAATAAAACACATCCACAATGATCCATATCAATGTCCCAAGTTTCCCAACTTCAAAATCCATCCTGATAAACCAGGGACACTTACTCATAGATCCAGGCACCGGGACTGTGGTAATCTTCTTGTATTTTTTTTTTATCCACAGCCTCATTCCTTCTAAAATCAACTTTTAGAATTATGCAAATGAGCCAGAGGAGCTCCACTGTGCCCCCTCCCCGCTGCTCCCTCAGCACTTCCTGCAGATATCTGACATCAGCAGAGGAAGTTTCAGCACAGTGGGAAGGGGGAGCTCCTGCACAGTGTTACAGCATAAAGGGGCTCTGGTAGAGCACTTCTGGCTCATTAGAATAATTTCAAAAGTTGATTTTTTTTTTTTTAGAAGGAAGGAGGTCATGGATAACAAATATAAGAAGATTTCCACAGTCATGGGGTCTATGATCTATGAGTAATTGTGTTTGGTGGTAGGTTTCCTTTAAAGAATACGCTGTGCCATCTCTCTCTTGTGCAAAATAAATGTTTTTAGACAAAAATAATAATAATGTTAATTTGTGGTCTGAATACAGTAAGGTGGTGATATCAGGAGTTATGAAGACAATGGTAACACTGCATGTGCCAAATGGTCCAGAAACAACAGTGTATACCTAGGTGCTATGAGCTGTACCAATAAAATGCACGCTCAATTTCCTTTTCTATTATTCCTGACAGGTTTCATTAGCGGTGCTAAAAAGAAATCTGCTTTTTTGCATCGGGAATCTCGGCTTGTGTGTGTTCTCTGGTGGGACATTGTATCTTGTGTCAGTGCCAATGGCTCAACACTAAATTACATATGCCAATGACAAAACGATAACTGCAGAAAAAAATTATATAAAAAAGTCATTAAAAAAACTAGACAAATTATGGCAAATAAATATAAAAATCACAAAAGGCTAACTAAACATATGTACATTTCTTAGAGTGTCTGCCCATATTTACATGAACATGTGTTTACAATTGCTTGAAATGTAACCGGCTCTATAAACCTAAATAACGGCCCATAAATAAAATACACATAAAAAAATTAAAATAATGATGATGGTAAATTATTAAAGTGGTAAGAGCTCAATTCCCGCAGGTGAGCCACCATTATCAATGTGCACAAATTTGATAATTATTACAAAAATTTGATTTTTTTTTTTTCACAGAATTATAAATTCTTATTACAAGTATACAACTGAAAAAAATTGAGGGAAAAAATATAAAATAAAATATATACAGGCAGTCCCCGGGTTACATACAAGATAGGGTCTGTAGGTTTGTTCTTAAGTTGAATTTGTATGTAAGTCGGAACTGTATACTTTATCATTGTAATCCCAGACAGAATTTTTTTGGTCTCTGTGACAATTGGATTTTAAAATGGTTGGACTGTGATAAGAACCAGGATTAACAATAAAGCTTCATTACAGACACCTGTGATAACTGTTATAGCTGATTGTAACCCAAGCCTAAAGTACAGTAATTTAACAATATCCAGAGATCCGTTTGTAACTAGGGGTCGTCTGTAAGTCGGGTGTTCTTAAGTTGGGGACCGCATATTATATATCTATCTATCTATCTATATATATATATATATATCTATCCCTTCTGCAACTTACCATTTTCGTCCACAGTTTTGACAAAGACTTGCGACAACCTATGACATTGTCGCACGCGATTGAGACCTACCATCCGCTATAAATACGGTTCCAAAAATACGTCTACCCAAAAAATTTTTTTTTACCAGAAAATGTATTGCCCTTTTTACACATGGGTTAAGCCAATCCCTCGCTGAAACAGCTCCGATATTTATATATTTATTTTGTCTCAATTACCAAAACGGCCCAAAAGATTAAGTGTTTATGGGGGATTACTGCTTGCCTCCAGCGAAATCGAGGCACATGGCCAAAAAAAGAGAAAGTGCTGTATAATAAACCAATAAAAAGGTGTCTTAAGTCACATGTTAAAATAAAATGGGTGCAAGTCATGGATAGAGCAGGATACGCATTTAGGTTTTGATATATACGTAATTTACGGCAATATTTTTTGGGGAGAATTGTAGAAGTGATAATTTTGCCTTCCTTATTACCGATAACAATAATTATTATAACAATAAAGAAAAAATGCTAATAAAAACAAATCATAGAACATATTTCAGTGTAAACAAGGCCTTTTTACGTATTGGGTTTGTAAAATGTAAAACAACTCTACATCAGTCCGATAAAGCAATGAATGGGGGCAGCTTATACAAGGGGAACTGTTAGAGTTGAAAGATTTGCCTTACAGGGGGGTATTTATCAAGAATACTATGGGTACCATTAAATCACATTAGGGTTTCTATACTGGGCACAGAATGATGGATTGCACTTTGTAGGGTTGAGAGATGTCAATGTGCATTGTAACACTGACTGGACCAGCGCGGAGATAAAGATCTGCTGGCTTGGCAGGGCTTAAAGCGAACACTTCAGCTCGTTCTCCCTTTTGGGTTGTACGGTGATTTGGTGCCAGGCGTTGAGGCCAAAAAGTGTGTCTAATGAAGTGTCTGAGATGAGTAAATAAGAAAATTAATGTTAGCAAACAGCTGATATTAATGCAGTGCTGAGAGTCTATGAAGGATTTGGGTCGTTGCCCATGCGTATGTGCCTGTGGCAATGTACTGAGCCCGATTCTCATGCCTATGGCAAATGTAAACACTGGCAAACGTGTGCCCAGGTATCCGTCCAGAGAGGCTTTGTCTGCAGTCATGTTACGTAGGAACATCTGGCAGGCTATGATCACAAATTGCGGTGGGGAAGGCATTTTCCCAATTACTTATCATGCAGGTGGGAGGTGGGGTTGCTTAAAAAAAAAAAAAGCTACAGCTAACGAAAAAAAAATTCTTGAAAATGAGGTCAGCATCTCTTGAGCATATGTAGGTTTGAATACTGGACCAAAACACTGTCATGTCACACAAGATGCACAAACATTTGTACAGCATTTATAAAATGTGGAAACCATTTTGAACCTACAATCTACAATGATGCAAAAACATAAAAAAGGGAAGTATTTTCCTGTTACAGATGGTCCAAAAACCAAATACACAGTAAGAAAATGGTATTGAATGACTAGAACGGGGCTTCCACGTCAATTATTCATTGAACACCAAGATTTTCTTCGAAAGATCAGGGGTCCTTACCGAGCTCGTCGTTCTTCATCTTTTAACACTTCGTAGATTGCCACCAACTACAACGATACAATGTAATCAGTATATAAAAGAGGTAAACTAAAAAGTTCTACTACAATCACTTGTAATAAAACAGAGACATAATAGAAATCATATAAGTGGAGTTGGTGACTAGACGACAAACCAGAACTATGGATTAATAAAGAAAAAGAAAAAACGGGGAAATTTTTTTTTTTTTTTTTTTTTTTTAAAGCATCCAAATTCTCCAAAATATATTGAGGACTTACTTGTCTGAACTGAGTCTCTGCATTTTCTTCTTTATTCTTGTCCGGGTGCAGCGTTAAGGAGAGCTTGCGATAGGCTTTTCTGATGTCAGCAGCTGTAGCATCCTGCAAACAAGAAGAGGTGGGAGGGAGGATGAGGGAACACAAAGCAAACTTTTGTAAAGAAGCTGAAATTCCCAGAGCCTCGTTAAGATGTAGAGATAGCCAACCCAGCACAGGACCTAAGGCAATGTAATTCGAGACATCAGGGAACGAGCTAGAGGGACCCACATGAATGAACAATTATTCAGCCTAATTTCACTTTCTTCCCAACTTCTCTGTGAAGATCATAACTTAACCCTTGTAAAGTAGATAGTATTTTCTTTACACTCAGCGACTCCTTAACCTGCAAATCTGTACACGACATAAGGAGTGCCTAACGTTCATCCCCAGAAGACAAAGCAAAGAGAAAGAGTTACACAAATTTAGTTTATACCCCCCCCCCCTTCCACCCCCCATGAGTTAGGATGGCTTGTGCTTCCTTAAACAAAAACTCTTGAGATTCCACATTCATATTCTAAGCCCCTGGTGGACAAAGTATACAAAAACTGGATGTAGTGTATAAATTACATTTTACAGGGGGATGGCAGAATTATTTTTTTTTTAATTTAAGGAAGGAAATATTAAAAACATAAAAAATATATAATATAAAAATATTAAATATTTAAAAAATATTTCATTTTAAATCAATTATTTTTTGTTTTAAAAAGCAAACTTTACCAAAACAACAACGCTCATGACAGTTTGTGATACTAGGTTCTGAGTAATTTTCGTCAAGGCCTACAAAACAAAATATCCAACTGCTAAATTAAAAAAATTAGGATCTATTTTGCATCTGCCCACTACACTTTCAATATTAAATCCTATTAAGTGTATTGCAAATCCAGCCTTAAATTTCTAAATACAGGCGGTCCCCTACTTAAGAACACTAGCCTACACTATTCCCCTATGCAAGTCTGAACTAGGTAATTTTGGATCTCACTGGCATTTGTACATGGATATATAGAGGCTATTTCAGCCTTCATGCACTGATGATTGTGATATTTTGTTTTTGCCAGTTTGTATCTCCGCTTGTATGTTCTTATGGTGTACTTGCACATGTTCACATAGGGGATGGTGTGGAGGGGAAAATTACTGGTTGCATCATAACCAATTCCCTTTTGTGGCACGTATTCTTATACGTGCGCTTTTAAGTGTTTTTATCGGTGTTGATTCAATAAACTTCAGATTATTTGGAATGCATTTACAGCATGGACCCTTTTTTTGCACACCACCTTGTTGTTTTTGAATTCATATACACTGTTTATGGTGTGGGTCCTATTAGTTATAAGACCTAATTTGTTGAGCCTATTCTGAATTTGGCTACTTAAGAACACTCGACTTACATACGACCCCTAGTTACAAACGGACCTCTGAATATTGGTAATTTATTGTACTTTAGTCCTAGGCTATAATAATCAGCTGTAACAGTTATCACAGGTGTCTGTAATGAATCTTTAGTGTTAATCCTGATTCTTATGACAACCCAACATTTTTAAAATCCAATTGTCACAGAGACCAAAAAAGTTCTGTGTGCGATTACAATGATAAAATATACAGTTCCGACTTACATACAAACTCAACTTAAGAACAAACCTACAGACCCCATCTTGGATGTAACCCGGGGACTGCCTGTATTAAGGTTAATTTATATGTTAAAATTCATAAAAACTTGGTTACTGGTAATAATGATGTATATTTGTATAGCACCATATTCTGTAGCGCTTTACAAAAGGTTTTAAAAGGGAAAATACGGTAAAAAAAAAAGAAAGAGAATCTGCAAGCACAGACTCCTAAAAAAAAGTATTCAGCACCTAAACTGAAATCTACATTATCCATAATACTCTAAGCAATGATCCACTGAGATCTTTTGGAACTAATATTATCAAAGATTTCCAACACGTGAAAACATCACAATAATCTAAAGAAGAGGCCACAAAACGCAACACAGAAATATTGGACTTCTCTGTGACCAGATACACATATAACCCCACCTGATGTTGTTGTAACATGCTGCAGAAATTATTTCCATGGTAGGGTCAACATATAAATGTGAAAAAGAAAAAACAAAAACACTATGTAGTAATTAAAATTTAAAAAAATTGCCTTAAGCAAGAACCCATGTGCATCCCACATTTGTGAAATATAACAGGGCTTTCAGCAATGTGCTAGTGCTTACAGTCAAAATTTAGCAAAAAAGAAAAAAAAACATTTCTATAAATTTTGAGATAAAAAAAAAAATATTTAAAAAACCATATATAAAAAACAACAACAAGCAATGTGCCAAAGGTCGGTCAACATCCTTGGCCTTACAGCCTTTATAGTAAGAGTAAAGGTTTTTTTTTGAGAGTATATAATAAATTCCACTCATAACCCAATTTAAGTAAAAAGGGCACAAACATTTCAGAACAATATAACCTAGTGAAAAATTTAGCTTGTTGTAAATGACCATCAAGCAAAAAAATATTTTGTGATAAGTGGGCACTATTTTTGAAAATGTGTGTGTTTTTTTTTATTTAAAGGGGAACAGCAGAATTTTATTTTGACACAACCAACACATTTTTCTCGTATAAAACTGACCTTTCAGAATAAAAAACCTGTTTGTATTTGGGGGTGGTGCAGCAGGCAAGGACACTCTTGATAATAATGTATCAGGTTATCATCTACCTGCTGTTAAAATCTCAAATCTTAAGACCCGACCATATATCCTGGTTTTCCAGTTTAACAAAATTCAAATTTTGTTCCCCAGCCCCCCCCCCCACGCTTTTCCCCGAATGTCTATTGGAAAATCCCTGTGATCTGAATGATAAATTTTAAGCAGCTTGGCCCACTCGTGTTTAACCCCTTAGGTGCTTGGTCTACTGTGCAACATATAATGATAGTAACAATGATCATTTCTTTGCAAAAAGGCAGTTGTAACAAAAAATAAATAGGTAAATATAACATAACAAAATCAACAATTTTATACATTTGTTATCTGCACGTCTCTGTTCACTGATAAAATATTTTTAGAATATGGAAGTTATCAAACTCTCAATTACTTATATGCTAAGCAGTGAACTATATGAGTGAGACAAGGAAAGATTTCTTGTTCCACACTCAAAATAAAATTAGCAAAAAAATAATAATTTTTTTTAATAACATATACACATTTATCATGTATATAAATACAAACATACATATAATATGTACACAGACAAAAAAAAAATACACATCAAGTATAGTGAAAAAAATGTATAACATTTCACTTAACATGAAACTCTAGGGAATAGCATCTAACAGTTTCTAATTTATTGATAATGACTTATTGATCATTCTCCTTTTACATTCAAAACATCAGTGGGGAAAATTCTAGCCTGAATAACCAGAGTTGCTATGTGAGGTTTGGTAACGAATGTAAAAAAAAAAAATAAAAATAATGTGCAATATTTATTTCACTTTTGTATTAGAGATTTGTTACATAATAACAATGTTGCTTCTTTACGTTAATATTGTAAAGTAGAAACGTGATGGAAAACATAAGTATCAATATTGGGAATAATAATAATGGAACCCAAAACGTATTAACCAAAAACATGGATTTTTAGGGCTCAAAATGCTAAAAGATAACTTGAATATAAAAAACGGTAAGACATATAAATAAGGAGCAATATGGGATTCCTCATTTCCGGAGGAATAGAAATTCTATGCAAAATTTAAAAAAAAATTAAAGGGAAAAAAAAGTCCATCCATCTGCATTATCTGCATTATGACGTTATAGTTAACAAATCATTTACAATTTACAAAAATCAATCACATACGCGATTTAAAAAAAAAAAGGTGCAAAGATAAAACACTTGCCAAAGCCCAGAAGCTGTAAATGTTATGTGGAGCGGCGAGTCCTCTCTCCTGCAGACGTGAAGTGCTGAGCAATGTTTGGAAGTGCTGAAGCTCCATCTAGAGGCCCTTATTTTAATATAAATCATCCAACTCAAATATTAAGGTGATAACTTGGGAATACACGGGCATGTCACTAATCTTACACGACACAATATAGGAGACGTATTCAGCCTGCTCAGATCTTTTTTTTTTTCTGTTTGGCAATGAAAATACAACTTTAAGGAACTATTTGTAAGGTATGTAGAGATTATTATTATTATTTAATTATTATTATTTTTTTTTTAATTTTACACATTACTGTCAAATATAAAGTTATAATTTTAAAAATATATAGGAAAAAAAAAATCCCAAAAACAGTATATTTAAAGCTAGGGGTGTGAAAAAAAAAAACCTTAAAAAAACCTAGCACAATTGTTTGTTTTTGTTATAACAGAATACAAGTCACCCACTATATTAAATATATATACACATTTTATGATATTTTTGTTTAAAAAAAAAAAAAAAAATCACACACTTCTTTAGGTTTGTTCTTAAGTTAAATTTATATGCAAGTCAGAACTGGTATATTTTATAATTTTTTTTTGTCCCAGTGACAATTGGATTTTCTAAAGTATTACCAATAAAGCTTCATTAGACACCTTACAGCTGATCATTGCAGCCTGGGACTATAGCAACATCCAGAGACTTCACCAGAGGTCACAGGGGGCAGAGGGGTCCGTCTGTAACTAGGGGTAGTCTAAGTCGAGTGTCTGAATATACACATTAGCGGCATAGTAAATGGGTTATGAACACATCCTCCATAAAAATCCTGTTCTATAGAAGCAGCTCAAGCTTGATGATATGAGATATGTTACATTTTTTTTCTGCTGCTTTCATAAATTCCTATCCAACCTATACCACTAACTTTTTTTTTTTATCTACCAAAAAGTTGATGACCTGCATTATTAAGGATTATTTAGGGGTTCCTTTAATATTTAAAATACAACCATGTAACATTTACTTTTGTATTTTCAATATATCAGGCTCTTGGGAAGTTTACAGAAACTCCCGGGCAATCCCTGTACTGTAAGAGGTCTGCTGGACCAAGTCAAGTCACTATAGCATGTAAAAATTCTGCACACTGACTACTAATTGTATTATATCTTTTTTTTTTTGCACAAGAAGTTCAAACTCTAACATACAGCCAGTAGTGCGCACCTTTTAGTGCTACACAGAGCACTTATGACTCCATACTACTAAACCTAATGGGACTGTGCTAGAGATCTCTCTACAACACCATCACCACAATACATACTTAAAGGGGTTTGCCCATGAAATAAAGTTCTCAAAATTTTAACCCACTAGTGATGTTTACAAAATAAAGGTCAAATTTTCAATTTTACTCAGTTTTATTGGTGTTCTAGGACTCAGTGATAGTCAGTGTAAGATTCCAGAGTGTGAACGGGGACTTAATGATCCCTCTGTGCTATGAGATGCTGTGTGCTGACAATGTGCTTAGATTATCAGGGTACAGGGTTTCTCTACACTTTTATTTAGCTTCTACTAGTGTCTGACACATAGAATAAGAGAGATGAGATCAGTCATGAGAGGAATAAAAGACCCACAATGACACACTCAGCTGTTCTACCTCACCAAAATAAAACACACTCAGCACTGCAATTCGCCCCTCCCCTCAGATCCAGAGCTTATCTTGTCTGTAGAGCTGCTGCTGGACAGGATGTGCCTTTATCTGTAGTGCTCTCTGACTCCTGCCCCTTTACATGAGAAGCAACCAAAATGAAATTACAGAATGTGTTATTTTTTTTATCCCGAGTATATTTTTAGAATCGGTTATCAGGTTTTCACCATTAAAACTGTATGACAGATTTCCACAACACTATTGTAACTTGGGCCCTACATAGTTTTTATTTTAAAAATACATAGTGCACATCCATACGAAATAATCTTTTTTACTCCACAGTAAAACTCCACAGAGTTTTCATACTGCTCTCATGGCCTAGCGACAAACGGGGAGGATGCAATCCCACTCCATCGCTCATTGTGCATGACATATGGAGACAAGCCCTTTGTGACTCGGCAGGGCTCCCGATAATGTTTAAAACATTATTTTATATGGATATCCTCTATTTTCAAGATAAAAAAGGTGAGGTTTGTCAAAACGCAGAAGGCCTAGAAGGTAGCTATACACATTAGATGAACTTTAGCCATGCCTACTGACCTAGGTGGGACAAGGAAGCCATAACTTTTGGTAAACCAAAAAAATCTAGGACCTTGCTCCTTATTGAGAACACACGTCAAGCATTGAAGAGGCTGGGTGTGCCTATAGAAGTGCCTTCCTACTGAGAAAAGTGAAAGGAGTACCCCCCTTCCCCCAACAATGTCCACTACAGCATCACCGCTGTGCGCATCACACAGTTTGAAGTGCAGTCCTATGCAAGTGAGGTGCTATATCACGCAAAGCCACTTTTGGACAGGCCGCTGTTTGTGAGACTGTGGTTAAGTTCTGGATGTCTGACTTCTAATAAACAAAAAAATAATAATAACCATAAATTACAATTAAACTAAATATCATTTGAACAACTAAAGGATTTGTACACAAAAAAGTAACAAATAAACCACCTTTAATTGTCAAACCATAAAAAGAATTTCCTTGTAAACCGACAATCAATAAATTATTAAGATAAAAAAAAAAAAAAAACATCCAGAAAACTGCTGCATTCAACAGGATACAGGTAATAAAGCAGGTGGTGCCTGGTAGAAGGTGCAAGGACTGACCCCGGTAGGTCCATACAGCAATTACGGTGGCCAATCTAGTGCAAGCACCAGAGATGGAAGGTACATTAGCTTTGATGGATGCTGCCCGCAGTCATTTATCAGAAATGGTTCTCAAGTGCTCCCAATGATTCTCGCATCTGAGGACATCACAAAGAACGTCCGCCCTTTTACCGATTCAAAAAGAAAATGAAAAAAACCTGAAGAATAAAAAGAATCCACGGAGCACGTTCCCTGCTATAATGTATCAGTCTGTTAAAAAGGGAGTCAATAAATTATACAGCTACCTAAATTGTGCAGGCCGCAAAGCCAGCCATTGTTTACATTTAATGGAGACACCGCTCCAAGACGAGTCTTCAGGCCATCATTTAGAGAACTTGCCCTTCCTAGAGTCAAATGAATTACAGATTAACTTGTCAATGCGAGAAGACAGAGGGGAAAAACAGGGATAGAAAAAAAAAAAAAATACACATGGTACCTACTTAAAACAGCAGAGACACATTGACGTTGTCCAGAAAGGGGAGGGCACCCTCTGGCTGGTTACTAAACCAAAAACACACTACATTATCTCAGGATCTGGACACTCGGAGTACATGGATATTACACAGATATTCCTAGAATGATGGAGAACCCCCTCCGATGTAACAAGCCTCTCTCTCTAGCAGGATGTGCCGGCAGCCATGTACATTACACTAGGAAATGCAATGCCAGGCCGTGTGCCCAGGGAGTGGGATTACACAGCGATTATATAGTTACTGCCATGTTTTATACCATATAGATATATATAGAAATTAATAACTTCCTTTTCCAAATCATAATATTTTAAAGCCTAAAACATTTTGGTACTGTCACATATGGATCTCTTTGAGGTTGCGCTCACACACAGTTGCGCGTTGTGTTTTGAAACGCACTGCAAGAGAGGGGATGGCCTCATCACAGATGCGTTTCCATTGAAACATGATCAGGAACAAGCTCCATGTGTTTTACATATAACCAATGCAAAACACGGTGTTAAATTAAATTAATGTTTACTAAGACAACCAGCGCTCTTCACCCCTCCCTATCCATTGAACGCTGAGCAGCCGTCGCTGTGATATGGCGAAACATAGGACATGCCCTAGATATCACATAGCGGCCACTCGGTTCACGGTGCAACAGGACTGTGTTGGCTCACCACATCGTGACCTGGTGCCATAGACGCTCACGGTGGAATCTGAACATCCCCCATACGTTCGTGTTGAAGGGGCCTGGGGGAGTGTTTGGTATAAAAAGATATTCTCAGTTCACCACTCCCCAAAACATAGGTTGATACCGCCCTCCCCTACCTTACATGTTTATAGAATAAATTTGGTGTTGGATTGTCCCTATATGTTTGACAATGTCCAATGTTCCAAAGTGGCTGCTTATTAGCCAAAACAGGTTAAGTGACAGAGGTAGACGGGTCAGAGTGACAAGGGAAACGGGAGCCAAAGGGGGAAAGTTCACTTTCTTTTATTTGTTTTTCTGTCACCCCTGCCCAGCCCCCACAGGGTTTTCTAGAATTCCCAGAAGCCCCCTTAAACCCTTTCACCTTTGATGGTACCTAAATGTCTATTTTTGGGTTTCGGTTCTGTTCTTTTTCAACTGCAACAGCTTTACATAGAATTACAATTTATACTTTTATTTATTTCCAAGACATGTGATTGGACAGTTGTATTAAATTGCCAGTGCAATCTGTTTTTCACGGACCAACCAAGATTGTAGGCTGGAGTGGCAATCCCCACCACTCCCCTCTCCACGGAAAGCAGAGTGGCTGCCATAATGTAGAAGTTATGCATGGCGGACACCCAGCTCGGTCATGGTGCGGTGAGACAAGGTCTGCTCACAACACCGTAATCGGGTGTCATAGACCTGTATGGGGGCCATGATCTGGCCGCAAATTGTAGTCATCCGATCATGGACCTGCATACTTTCATGTGAATGAGGCCTAATAGTTTGTAGATTTACCCTCAGGTTCCCAGGATGGTTGTACCGATATTATATGTAGCCATAAAGAACCTAGTTTATATCCAAAACAATAGAGACTAGGTAAGTAACTAGTTATATAGGTCTTCTCCTATTAAAACATATGTACCTGTTCGTGACTGCTTTAAGAATAAATGTGTAAGGCCCTTTTAAGCAAAGCAAGAAGCAGTAAATGGCCGGCAAGGACATCCATTCTTTTTATTACACCGCATTGATTTTCAATCTGTTACGAGAGTTACTGCACTAAGCATCGCTACTCCGGAGGAGACATGAATTAAGAACTTTTTAAAATGTATTCAATGTGGAAGAGCCGAGAAGAGATTTAAAAGCCGTAGGGCAATAACTAAAGGCGGCATCAGTGACTTCCACAAAGATCTCAGGCTCACTATATAAATTAGAAAGACATTTAGAAAGTCACAACTGCGAGAGGATACACAAAAAGTAACGCTTCAACTTCACATGTATATAACAGGAAGGTGCATGTCTTAACGTTACCTTAATTGGATCAAAGTCGTTTAGGGCAGATAGACAAAGTTAAGGTGGACTAGACAGTCTAAACGTGTGTCATGTTTCATCCAGTGTCAGCCGGGAGCAGAAATCTCGTGCAGCGTCAGCTCTATTTCACATCTGCGACTAAATGCAGGTGTGAACTTGGCCACAGACTCCTTGTATAACCAAACTTTACCAATCTGTTAGAGTAGTTTACAACAGAAAAATTTGTAATTTTTTTTTTGGAAATTCACTAATTGTGGCGCAAGGACGACTGTCGGCATCAGAGATCAGTCTCCGGAAAGCACAGCCCGATCTATTAAAGTGGTGCACGGCTGTTAGTGATTACTGGGTAGACCGAACTAATCAGTCGTGTGCCAGAAAAATGCCGGCAGTAATTAAGTGTGTGCCAAAATCTTACATGCACTGCGCCTTAATTTTCCGCTAAGACCATTTTTTCCCTGGTCTATTGTGCGCCAAAAATTGCGCCTAAAAATGCCGACAAAATACACATAAATATGGAGGAAATGTGGAAATGTTAGGCTACGCCCACTTCAAAAAAAAAAAAAAACAACAACAAAAAAACGGAGGTGTTGGGATAGTCGGAAACATCTGTTCTCTCTGGTGCAAACTCATTATAAATGATTCTCAACAGTTCTGTGGCAAAAAAACATTAAAATACCGGCATTTTTTTTGCGCAGATGCGATAATACATGTGTCCCATTGAGTGTTCAAATGGGGCTGTCGCTGGTATTGCAACACTGTCCTATTCACTTCAATAAAGCTCAGTTGTAATACCAGGCAAGACCTGTGGCCAGGAGGGGGTGCTGTGGCTTGAAGAAAGAAAAAGTGCCCATATTTAACTAATTCTGCACATCTCTTTTATGCTCCTCCTTCTTTATACAAATCCAATGCCTTACAAAGCAAGTCAGGCCTCATTGTCAGACATGTTGTGCAGTGTCTTAAACAATAAAAGTATTGGGACAGCTTTGTAGTGTAAATAAAACCAGATTTCAACCATTAATCAACCAATGTTCTGTATATTTAATTTACCCCCTTCATGGCTGACCAATGTAAAATTACATTGACCAATCAACAAGGGTGTATGGAGAGGGCTCCCAACTGACATTTAAAAAAAAAAAAAAAACAGATTAGGTGTCTACTGTATTATACAGCAGACACCTGCTGCTTACACGAGATACTAGCACCAATTGCGGCAGTTAATCTGTTAGGTCCCCAAGACACCCTCTTATGACATCATCGGAGGGAACAGATCAGTTGTCATCAGCTGGGGGCTGTTTCTATTATAATGAAACCCCCTGTCCCTAAATACCGTATATATATATAACATGTAAGCTGTGCCCACGTTCCAAAATGTCCAATCAAAATATTTTTTTTAAAAATCATCCCATGCAGTGAATAAGCCATTGGCTACATGGGATCATAGAGGGAGATCCATCATACGCCGGCACCCCTGCGCCAGCATATGATAGAGCCCCGGAACACCGGGATACCTAAAACAACCAGATAGACGCAATTTCTTTGTTTTGCCGCCCATAAAAATTTTAATAAAAAGTGATCAAAAGGTCAAACCGTTCACAAAAAGGCATCACTGAAAATATCCGCTCCTCACACAAAAAAAATTTACATCTTACACAGTGAAGTACAAGTATAAAAAATTTACAAGTGTCAGAATATGGTGATGTAAGACTACTTTTTTTTAACCCTGTTTTAGCGGAGCTTTGTTAAGGACAAACTGCAGGACAAACTGTACTTCCTATTGACACCATTTAATATTTTGCTCAGGAAGCTTGGAGGAGTTTTGCCTAGGAAGCTTGAAAAAAAAAAAAAAAACTGTGTAGGATTACAGCAGGTGTGTGTGGGGGGGGGGGGGGGGGGGATTGCTCCTGCACAGTGTTACAGCCTGTGAATCTGAGACATGGAGGGGCTCTGAAGGAGGCCATGGATAAATATAAGAAGATTACCACAGTCAATGTTTTAACATTTGGACAACGACTGGGGTTTTTTTTTTTTCTGTCATTTTCCCTACATTTATAATTTTAGCTTCCCAGTACATTTTACACAATATTAAATGGTGCAACCGGAAGTACAATTCATCCCACAGATTACAGGCCCTCATATTGCTCTGTGTAAGGACAGGGGTGAAAAACAAAAATGCAAATCCCCATAAAAAATTGGCCCTGAAAGTAATAATACAATTTCTGACGATATCTTTCTTTGTTACAGCATTTACAAGGAGGGTCCAATAGCACTTTGGTTTTAAATGGATTGCTATATATATATATATTATGCAAGATATAAAAGAGCTTTTTGGGGTCATTTATTTGCTAATTTCTATTGTTAAGACATTGAGCGCCACAGGTGAAGTTACCCACAGTATATAAATGCTGGCAGCGCATGCGTAACGCCATAAGTGGATCATCTTCCCTCCCATGGATTATTGAGAAGGTGGCAATTAGAGACGAGCGGACCCGAACTTAATGCATGACCCAGACATATTGCTGGATGGGCCGAACATGCAATTCACCATACTAATGCCCATAGCAACTACCTATAGAGAATCACAGGCATGGCTAGTAGTGAAGGGGTTTTAATTTGCCCGATTGCCTTATTGGCTGCCGAACCGCCAATGTGTCCAAGTCGCACCCGAAACTGAACAGGAAATTTGGGTCTGCTCATCTCTAGTGGCAAACAGTTCCCATGACAGATGGCAGTGTATGGTATGAGGAATCAGGCCCCCTAGAATTTAAGAAACCTAGGGGGTCATTAATATATATATTGCACACATATACACAAACAAGCTTGTTATTGCCGTGTCCCAAAATGTCCGACTTATCAAAATATAAAAACAATTATCATCTGCAGCGAATGCAGTAAAGCAACATAGCGTCCAAATGTACGAATTGTCATTCCACAAAATAAAATTTTTTATAAAAAGTGATCAAAAAGTCGTACAGTCCCAAAGATGGTTGACAAAAAAAAAAAAAAAACACCACTGCTCATCCCAAAAAAAAAAAAAAATAACCAAGTACTGTACATCAAAGTATTGAAATGTTATTGGCCTCCGAATATGGCCATATGATTTTCATTTTTTTTGAATGTATTAAAACATAATAACACCTTCCCATGTGCCCCCTCCCCACCCTATTTTATCTTACTCTGAAGAATACAGTAGCTGGTTATGTATCAAACCAAAATGATTTCTGTAGATTCCCCCTGTGAGTGGTTTGTGTTCTGCCTTGACCTATTGTAAGGTGTTACATTGTTTTTCATTCAATAATAATAAATAATAATTCTTTATATAGTGCACACAGATTACGCAGCGCTGCACAGAGCTTGCCAAATTGGTCCCTGTCCCCATTGGGGCTCACAATCTAATTAACCGAACAGTATGTTTTGGAGTGTGGGAGGAAACCAGAGGACCCGGGATGAAACCCATGCAAGCACGGAGAGATCATACAGATGTTGACTCTGGGACTTCAATAAAATTTTATTGAAACTAAAAAACATAATAAAACTTAAGTATATATTTGGTATCACTGAGATTGTACCGACCTAAAGTATAAAGAGGAGGCGTCACTGAAGATTACAGTAAATGATGTAAAAACAGAGCCTACAAGAATACAGAGCAAATAAGTTTTTTTCTGGCAATTTCACTGAATTTGGAATTTGTTTCCAGCTTTCCAGTACACTGCATGGGATATTAACCCTGTATTTGGGTATTTCCATTGTTTAACTTTTTCCACCATACCTTTTTTTTTTAATTTCCCATGTACTGAGCTTTATGTGTGCTTGTTTTCTTAGTAACAAGTACTGCAAAGTTGGCAAAAAATTGCAATTATCTGCGTAGGTGAAATTGAAACTAAATTGCATTTGCGCCATTTTCTTGTGGGCTTTCACTGTGCACCCGAAATGTCCTGCCCTTTATTTTTTTCGTTGTTACTGTAACAGATAAAAACTATATGAATACATTTAATATGTTTTATTACACTTAAAAAAAAAAATTAACTATCTTGTACAAAAAAAAATTCTTCATTTTGCCATATTCTGATGCCGTTAACTTTTTCATACTTCGGTGTACAGGGTAATGTATTTTTTGGGACTTGAAATTTTGGGAGCTATTTTACATCATGGTGTTCACCGCCAGGGATACTCGTTTTTATACTTTGATAGATCTGGACTTGTGGAATGCAGCAATACATAACATGTTCAAGATTTTATTTAAAGGGAACCTATCATCAGCAATTAATCTAATAAACCACTACCAGTATATAGTCAGGCAGTGTTTCTTCCATGGTCCAGTGTGCTGGCACCATCCAGAAAATAAACTTTGAAGTGAGATGTAAATTCGTTGTATAAAGTCAAAGAGGAGGAGAGTTTAACACTGAAGTCAAGGTCAACTCTGAACACCTCCTCCTCTGTGGTTGACATCATGCATCAGACTTCAGGAGATCTGGTTAGTGATGTCTCTGGATGCAGGAATTACAGTGAAGGAGCTTTCTGTGGAAGAGAAAGCTTGACTTCAGTGTTAAAATCTCCGCCTCCTTGTACTTACACAACCAGTTTACATCTCACTTCAAAGTTGATTTTCTGGATGATGCCACCACACTGGGTCATGAAAGAAACATCATCTGGAAGGTGTGTCGGCTGCATGACAACAGACTGGTAGTGATTTATCAAATCAATTTTTGATGACAGGGGGTTTATTTAAACATTTAGGTTTAAATTATTTTGTGTATTTATTTAAGCTGTTTAAATGACCAGCGCAGGTCCTCATGTATTTCTATGGGCTCTTCTGGATTTCCATGGCCCTATATATGAGCCAACAGTGGGCTGTAGACACTGGTAGGAATAAGAAATGCTCCAAAATTTGCCACAATTAGGGCCCATGAGCGGATCTCCCACACGGATGACACGCGGGGCAGGAGCATGAGGCCCATAAACAGCAGGTAGCCGAATACTGGCCTCATTATACCCCAACAATACAAGTAATAAGATGCATCCGTGACATGCAGCATTTACTTTATATAGAGGGACCTGCGATAACGGAAGGCGCATCTTGCTTTTAAAGCTGCTACTGTCCCCAAAATCTGTGATTCCAGAAAATCTATTTTAACAAGAATGTTTTAAAGATTAGTAAAAGACAAAGTGAAAGCAGTGAGACAACAATGAATGAGCTGAATCTGCACAAGACTGGAAAACCCATGGAATATTATGAAGATAAAACAGAAAGGAAGGAATGGGATCTCTAGCTTCCCCAGCAGATGTGTTCCCCTGAAATGTTGCACGGCACCAACTTATAATCATTATGGTAAATGCACCTACAGATGTGCACCTTATAGGTGTATCCTTTATTTTTTTTTTAAATCAGATATTTTTATTAAACATTTTTTAAGAAAAAAAAACAAAAAACCACACACCCAACAAGCGCAACTTGGAGGGGAGTATGTACATATCTTTACAATAAGCTCTGATTTTGTACAATAATACAACCTCAAATGATACACATTAAAGCATTACAGGGTAATTACAATTGTATCCATTTTCTCTTACCGAATGTATGTTTTATCATGAATGCTTATTAGTAACATACTCCCTCCCTCCCTTCCCAACTCCCCCCACCCACCCCTGCGAGCCAGCTCTTCAAGACCTTTCCGGTCTCATATATTTATTCACATAGTAGAGAAGACCTAAACCTATCTTTACTTATCTTGCCAGTGATAGTTGATATTCTAAGCTATTTCTTAGCCGTATTAGGGAGTTTGATGGTAAACCAGGTGAATCTAGCCACTTGCCCCAAATCTTTTCGAATTTAGAGACCCCATTCCTCTTCACATATGTGCTATATTCCAATAGTATTACTGCATTCAAACGGTCTATAAACTCTTTCTTGTCCGGTGGCCTAGGCCTAATCCAATGGGCAGCTATGACTTTTCTAGCTTGATAGGTGTATCCTTTATTAGCGATACCCATGACCTATCCATGGGACAGGTGGGAGTCAGAAGCTACACATCCCCAGAGGAAAGCACATCTCTGCTCATTAGTGGCTGAGACACTGACAAAAGACCTCCCTGCCACTAGGTGTCTCACTACCCGTCAATCAGATGCTCCCCCTGTTTCTAGGGAAAGTGTGACTTGAGCATCCAGGATGCCTGCAGGGAGTGGAGACGTTCTGGAATCACATGCTAAATGTCAGTATATGCAGATAGCAGCATGACTTTGAAGATCCTGTACAATTATAATGTCCAAATGACAACTCTTTAAAGTTACACTCCAGTCTCCAGAAATTTTTTTAATCCCCCTCAACCCTCGGATTGCTGAAATTGAGTGTATAAAAGTGCAGGAATTCTTTCTTCCATGTATTGTAGCAGTAAAGGGATCCCCCACTTCTTGTTATCAGTAGGAGTCTCAGCAGTAAAGAGATGCCCCCGCCGCTTGTGAACAGTGGAAGCCCCAGTGCTTGGACATCCATTGCTTCGATTGTTATCCTCTATCCTGTGTACAGGGGACAACAATACAACCCTTTTAAAGACATTTTCCCCTTATCTATGTCCTCAGGGACTCCTGGCGATCATCAGAACTTCTTCTATGTTCCACTAAATTCTATGGAACTTCAGGGACAGTTTAACAATTCCAAAAGTTCTGTTTTGTATGGAGCAGCACAAAAGAGTTTGTATGTTCTCTCCGTGTTTGTGTGGGTTTCCTCCGGGTCCTCCGGTTTCCACCCACACTCCAAAACATACTGGTAGGTTGATTAGATTGTGAGCCCCATTGGAGACAGGGTCTAATTTGGAAAGCTTTGTGCAGCGCTGTGTAATCTGTGTGCGCTATATAAATAAAGGAATTATTATTATTATTATTATGAGGACTTGTAGGGTTCTTCAATTGGCAGATCAATGGGCGTCCCATCAAATTGACCTCCAACCCTGATCGGACATCTATAGATTGCAGATAGAAGATAAAGGTTTTTATTGGCAAATATATTTAGTGAGAAATGTAAACATCAACTGTCATTCCGTTACAGAGCGGTGTCACATGACTACATTGTGGCTGTTCGTACCTCACAGCCTCTATGGACCAGATGTCACTTTTTTATATAAATGTCCATGAGGGGCGTGGAGTCATAGCCAGCAGTGCAGAGGCTGTTGGACTCAGATCAAATGTGGTCCAGTGGTACCTCCAGTAACTATACAGAGATTGATAATGGAGGAAAGAAAGTGGACACCATATGTAACCTATATCCTATGGAAAAGATGCTAATTTTCCTGAAGAATATGGAAAATCTCCACTGCCCTTATCCCCTTTCAGGTCACCACATTAGATGGGGTCAGGTGGCTCAGCGGACATTCCTCTGATGTGTATGGACAGTTTTACTACTGGGATATGACATGATGGAGCTCTTCAGTGGTCACCCAATACACGGCTGGTGGGTTGCTAAGTAGTCATACGTCATCATTAAAGTTAAAGGTGCGAATGGGAAAATGATGCATCACCAGGATAGGGGGTGAATACGAAATGTGACAATATGGCGGGGTCAGCGACATTATCACGTTAAAATAGATAGATTTTTGCAAAATCTGTAACTATAAAATAGAAACATAGAGACAAGACTTGCTGTCTGGACGGACGCTGATCATGTGACCTCAGGAGGTGCAGGTATATAAATATATAGTGTGACCCCCTTATTGGCAGCCACCCCCCAACATCACCAGCACTTACCTGCTCCACCCCAAGGAATTGGTAGAAGTTTTGCTGAATCTCCTCCACCAAGTCAAAGAGCTCCAGGTCCCCGCTCTCCCAGGCTGAGGCAGGCAGCAGCTGGAGGCAGCACAGGAGCAGCACAAGGCGGCAGCCATCCCCGGGCAGCCCCATCCTGCAGCAGCCGCTGTGTCCTCCCCCTCCTGGACGCAGACGTGGCCGCCAGGCCCGGCTACACCGCTGCCTACAAGTTAAGCAGCAGGAGCTCAGCATGGGGGGCGGGGCTGACTACGTCACACGAGTCACACACAGCCGGCACGACGCGTCCAGGACTGGCGGTGATGACGCGTGGTCACGTGGTGCGGATCGGTCATGTGACTCGCTCTTCCTTTCCTCCTTGTACGTAGTGTGCTGTGGGGGATCTGGGGGCGTGGTGCTGGGATGACTGTAGAGGAGGGAGAGATAGAGGGACTGGGAGACTGGTAAGGAGAGGGAGAGAGAGGAGCAGGGAGACTGGTAAGCAGAGGGAGAAAGGAGCTAGGAGACTGGTAAGCAGAGGGAGAGAGGAGCTGGGAGACTGGTGAGGAGAGATAGAGAGGAGCTGGGAGACTGGTGAGGAGAGATAGAGAGGAGCTGGGAGACTGGTGAGGAGAGATAGAGAGGAGCTGGGAGACTGGTGAGGAGAGATAGAGAGGAGCTGGGAGACTGGTGAGGAGAGATAGAGAGGAGCTGGGAGACTGGTGAGGAGAGATAGAGAGGAGCTGGGAGACTGGTGAGGAGAGATAGAGAGGAGCTGGGAGACTGGTGAGGAGAGATAGAGAGGAGCTGGGAGACTGGTGAGGAGAGATAGAGAGGAGCTGGGAGACTGGTGAGGAGAGATAGAGAGGAGCTGGGAGACTGGTGAGGAGAGATAGAGAGGAGCTGGGAGACTGGTGAGGAGAGATAGAGAGGAGCTGGGAGACTGGTGAGGAGAGATAGAGAGGAGCTGGGAGACTGGTGAGGAGAGATAGAGAGGAGCTGGGAGACTGGTGAGGAGAGATAGAGAGGAGCTGGGAGACTGGTGAGGAGAGATAGAGAGGAGCTGGGAGACTGGTGAGGAGAGATAGAGAGGAGCTGGGAGACTGGTGAGGAGAGATAGAGAGGAGCTGGGAGACTGGTGAGGAGAGATAGAGAGGAGCTGGGAGACTGGTGAGGAGAGATAGAGAGGAGCTGGGAGACTGGTGAGGAGAGATAGAGAGGAGCTGGGAGACTGGTGAGGAGAGATAGAGAGGAGCTGGGAGACTGGTGAGGAGAGATAGAGAGGAGCTGGGAGACTGGTGAGGAGAGATAGAGAGGAGCTGGGAGACTGGTGAGGAGAGATAGAGAGGAGCTGGGAGACTGGTGAGGAGAGATAGAGAGGAGCTGGGAGACTGGTGAGGAGAGATAGAGAGGAGCTGGGAGACTGGTGAGGAGAGATAGAGAGGAGCTGGGAGACTGGTGAGGAGAGATAGAGAGGAGCTGGGAGACTGGTGAGGAGAGATAGAGAGGAGCTGGGAGACTGGTGAGGAGAGATAGAGAGGAGCTGGGAGACTGGTGAGGAGAGATAGAGAGGAGCTGGGAGACTGGTGAGGAGAGATAGAGAGGAGCTGGGAGACTGGTGAGGAGAGATAGAGAGGAGCTGGGAGACTGGTGAGGAGAGATAGAGAGGAGCTGGGAGACTGGTGAGGAGAGATAGAGAGGAGCTGGGAGACTGGTGAGGAGAGATAGAGAGGAGCTGGGAGACTGGTGAGGAGAGATAGAGAGGAGCTGGGAGACTGGTGAGGAGAGATAGAGAGGAGCTGGGAGACTGGTGAGGAGAGATAGAGAGGAGCTGGGAGACTGGTGAGGAGAGATAGAGAGGAGCTGGGAGACTGGTGAGGAGAGATAGAGAGGAGCTGGGAGACTGGTGAGGAGAGATAGAGAGGAGCTGGGAGACTGGTGAGGAGAGATAGAGAGGAGCTGGGAGACTGGTGAGGAGAGATAGAGAGGAGCTGGGAGACTGGTGAGGAGAGATAGAGAGGAGCTGGGAGACTGGTGAGGAGAGATAGAGAGGAGCTGGGAGACTGGTGAGGAGAGATAGAGAGGAGCTGGGAGACTGGTGAGGAGAGATAGAGAGGAGCTGGGAGACTGGTGAGGAGAGATAGAGAGGAGCTGGGAGACTGGTGAGGAGAGATAGAGAGGAGCTGGGAGACTGGTGAGGAGAGATAGAGAGGAGCTGGGAGACTGGTGAGGAGAGATAGAGAGGAGCTGGGAGACTGGTGAGGAGAGATAGAGAGGAGCTGGGAGACTGGTGAGGAGAGATAGAGAGGAGCTGGGAGACTGGTGAGGAGAGATAGAGAGGAGCTGGGAGACTGGTGAGGAGAGATAGAGAGGAGCTGGGAGACTGGTGAGGAGAGATAGAGAGGAGCTGGGAGACTGGTGAGGAGAGATAGAGAGGAGCTGGGAGACTGGTGAGGAGAGATAGAGAGGAGCTGGGAGACTGGTGAGGAGAGGGAGAGAGGAGCTGGGAGACTGGTGAGGAGAGGGAGAGAGGAGCTGGGAGACTGGTGAGGAGAGGGAGAGAGGAGCTGGGAGACTGGTGAGGAGAGGGAGAGAGGAGCTGGGAGACTGGTGAGGAGAGGGAGAGAGGAGCTGGGAGACTGGTGAGGAGAGGGAGAGAGGAGCTGGGAGACTGGTGAGGAGAGGGAGAGAGGAGCTGGGAGACTGGTGAGGAGAGGGAGAGAGGAGCTGGGAGACTGGTGAGGAGAGGGAGAGAGGAGCTGGGAGACTGGTGAGGAGAGGGAGAGAGGAGCTGGGAGACTGGTGAGGAGAGGGAGAGAGGAGCTGGGAGACTGGTGAGGAGAGGGAGAGAGGAGCTGGGAGACTGGTGAGGAGAGGAGCAGGGAGACTGGTGAGGAGAGGAGCTGGGAGACTGGTGAGGAGAGAGAGGAGTTGGGAGACTGGTGAGGAGGGAGAGCGAGGAGCTGGGAGACTGGTGAGGAGGGAGAGAGAGGAGCTGGGAGACTGGTGAGGAGAGATAGAGAGGAGCTGGGAGACTGGTGAGGAGAGAGAGGAGCTGGGAGACTGGTGAGGAGGGAGAGAGAGGAGCTGGGAGACTGGTGAGGAGGGAGAGAGAGGAGCAGGGAGACTGGTGAGGAGAGATAGAGAGGAGCTGGGAGACTGGTGAGGAGAGATAGAGAGGAGCTGGGAGACTGGTGAGGAGAGGGAGAGGAGCTGGGAGACTGGTGAGGAGAGGGAGAGAGGAGCTGGGAGACTGGTGAGGAGAGGAGCAGGGAGACTGGTGAGGAGAGGAGCTGGGAGACTGGTGAGGAGAGAGAGGAGTTGGGAGACTGGTGAGGAGGGAGAGCGAGGAGCTGGGAGACTGGTGAGGAGAGAGAGGAGCTGGGAGACTGGTGAGGAGAGGGAGAGAGGAGCTGGGAGACTGGTGAGGAGAGGGAGAGAGGAGCTGGGAGACTGGTGAGGAGAGGTAGAGAGGAGCTGGGAGACTGGTGAGGAGAGAGAGGAGTTGGGAGACTGGTGAGGAGGGAGAGCGAGGAGCTGGGAGACTGGTGAGGAGAGAGAGGAGCTGGGAGACTGGTGAGGAGAGGGAGAGAGGAGCTGGGAGACTGGTGAGGAGAGGGAGAGAGGAGCTGGGAGACTGGTGAGGAGAGGGAGAGAGGAGCAGGGAGACTGGTGAGGAGAGGAGCTGGGAGACTGGTGAGGAGAGAGAGGAGTTGGGAGACTGGTGAGGAGGGAGAGCGAGGAGCTGGGAGACTGGTGAGGAGGGAGAGAGAGGAGCTGGGAGACTGGTGAGGAGAGGAAGAGAGGAGCTGGGAGACTGGTGAGGAGAGAGAGGAGCTGGGAGACTGGTGAGGAGAGAGAGGAGCTGGGAGACTGGTGAGGAGAGGGAGAGAGGAGCTGGGAGACTGGTGAGGAGAGGGAGAGAGGAGCTGGGAGACTGGTGAGGAGAGGGAGAGAGGAGCTGGGAGACTGGTGAGGAGAGGGAGAGAGGAGCTGGGAGACTGGTGAGGAGAGGAGCTGGGAGACTGGTGAGGAGAGGAGCTGGGAGACTGGTGAGGAGAGAGAGGAGTTGGGAGACTGGTGAGGAGGGAGAGCGAGGAGCTGGGAGACTGGTGAGGAGGGAGAGAGAGGAGCTGGGAGACTGGTGAGGAGAGGAAGAGAGGAGCTGGGAGACTGGTGAGGAGAGAGAGGAGCTGGGAGACTGGTGAGGAGGGAGAGAGAGGAGCTGGGAGACTGGTGAGGAGGGAGAGAGAGGAGCAGGGAGACTGGTGAGGAGAGATAGAGAGGAGCTGGGAGACTGGTGAGGAGAGATAGAGAGGAGCTGGGAGACTGGTGAGGAGAGGGAGAGGAGCTGGGAGACTGGTGAGGAGAGGGAGAGAGGAGCTGGGAGACTGGTGAGGAGAGGAGCAGGGAGACTGGTGAGGAGAGGAGCTGGGAGACTGGTGAGGAGAGAGAGGAGTTGGGAGACTGGTGAGGAGGGAGAGCGAGGAGCTGGGAGACTGGTGAGGAGAGAGAGGAGCTGGGAGACTGGTGAGGAGAGGGAGAGAGGAGCTGGGAGACTGGTGAGGAGAGGGAGAGAGGAGCTGGGAGACTGGTGAGGAGAGGGAGAGAGGAGCTGGGAGACTGGTGAGGAGAGGAGCTGGGAGACTGGTGAGGATAGAGAGGAGCTGGGAGACTGGTGAGGAGAGAGAGGAGTTGGGAGACTGGTGAGGAGGGAGAGCGAGGAGCTGGGAGACTGGTGAGGAGGGAGAGAGAGGAGCTGGGAGACTGGTGAGGAGAGGAAGAGAGGAGCTGGGAGACTGGTGAGGAGAGAGAGGAGCTGGGAGACTGGTGAGGAGGGAGAGAGAGGAGCTGGGAGACTGGTGAGGAGGGAGAGAGAGGAGCTGGGAGACTGGTGAGGAGAGATAGAGAGGAGCTGGGAGACTGGTGAGGAGAGATAGAGAGGAGCTGGGAGACTGGTGAGGAGAGATAGAGAGGAGCTGGGAGACTGGTGAGGAGAGGGAGAGGAGCTGGGAGACTGGTGAGGAGAGGGAGAGAGGAGCTGGGAGACTGGTGAGGAGAGGGAGAGAGGAGCTGGGAGACTGGTGAGGAGAGGGAGAGAGGAGCTGGGAGACTGGTGAGGAGAGGGAGAGAGGAGCTGGGAGACTGGTGAGGAGAGGGAGAGAGGAGCTGGGAGACTGGTGAGGAGAGGAGCAGGGAGACTGGTGAGGAGAGGAGCTGGGAGACTGGTGAGGAGAGAGAGGAGTTGGGAGACTGGTGAGGAGGGAGAGCGAGGAGCTGGGAGACTGGTGAGGAGGGAGAGAGAGGAGCTGGGAGACTGGTGAGGAGAGATAGAGAGGAGCTGGGAGACTGGTGAGGAGAGGGAGAGAGGAGCTGGGAGACTGGTGAGGAGAGGGAGAGAGGAGCTGGGAGACTGGTGAGGAGAGGGAGAGAGGAGCTGGGAGACTGGTGAGGAGAGGGAGAGAGGAGCTGGGAGACTGGTGAGGAGAGGAGCAGGGAGACTGGTGAGGAGAGGAGCTGGGAGACTGGTGAGGAGAGAGAGGAGTTGGGAGACTGGTGAGGAGGGAGAGCGAGGAGCTGGGAGACTGGTGAGGAGAGAGAGGAGCTGGGAGACTGGTGAGGAGAGGGAGAGAGGAGCTGGGAGACTGGTGAGGAGAGGGAGAGAGGAGCTGGGAGACTGGTGAGGAGAGGGAGAGAGGAGCTGGGAGACTGGTGAGGAGAGGAGCTGGGAGACTGGTGAGGATAGAGAGGAGCTGGGAGACTGGTGAGGAGAGAGAGGAGTTGGGAGACTGGTGAGGAGGGAGAGCGAGGAGCTGGGAGACTGGTGAGGAGGGAGAGAGAGGAGCTGGGAGACTGGTGAGGAGAGGAAGAGAGGAGCTGGGAGACTGGTGAGGAGAGAGAGGAGCTGGGAGACTGGTGAGGAGGGAGAGAGAGGAGCTGGGAGACTGGTGAGGAGGGAGAGAGAGGAGCTGGGAGACTGGTGAGGAGAGATAGAGAGGAGCTGGGAGACTGGTGAGGAGAGATAGAGAGGAGCTGGGAGACTGGTGAGGAGAGGGAGAGGAGCTGGGAGACTGGTGAGGAGAGGGAGAGAGGAGCTGGGAGACTGGTGAGGAGAGGGAGAGAGGAGCTGGGAGACTGGTGAGGAGAGGGAGAGAGGAGCTGGGAGACTGGTGAGGAGAGGGAGAGAGGAGCTGGGAGACTGGTGAGGAGAGGGAGAGAGGAGCTGGGAGACTGGTGAGGAGAGGAGCAGGGAGACTGGTGAGGAGAGGAGCTGGGAGACTGGTGAGGAGAGAGAGGAGTTGGGAGACTGGTGAGGAGGGAGAGCGAGGAGCTGGGAGACTGGTGAGGAGGGAGAGAGAGGAGCTGGGAGACTGGTGAGGAGAGGAAGAGAGGAGCTGGGAGACTGGTGAGGAGAGAGAGGAGCTGGGAGACTGGTGAGGAGAGGGAGAGAGGAGCTGGGAGACTGGTGAGGAGAGGGAGAGAGGAGCTGGGAGACTGGAGAGGAGAGGGAGAGAGGAGCTGGGAGACTGGTGAGGAGAGGAGCTGGGAGACTGGTGAGGATAGAGAGGAGCTGGGAGACTGGTGAGGAGAGAGAGGAGTTGGGAGACTGGTGAGGAGGGAGAGCGAGGAGCTGGGAGACTGGTGAGGAGGGAGAGAGAGGAGCTGGGAGACTGGTGAGGAGAGGAAGAGAGGAGCTGGGAGACTGGTGAGGAGAGAGAGGAGCTGGGAGACTGGTGAGGAGGGAGAGAGAGGAGCTGGGAGACTGGTGAGGAGGGAGAGAGAGGAGCAGGGAGACTGGTGAGGAGAGAGGAGCTGGGAGACTCCACCCTCTCTGGCCCCAGCATTGCCCCCATCTTACTCCGCTTTCACTGACCCCAGCATTGTCCCCATCTTACTCCGCTTTCACTGACCCCTGCATTATTCCCTTCTTACTCCACCCTCTCTGGCCCCAGCATTGCCCCCATCTTACTCCGCTTTCACTGACCCCAGCATTATTCCCTTCTTACTCCACCCTCTCTGGCCCCAGCATTGCCCCCATCTTACTCCGCTTTCACTGACCCCTGCATTATTCCCTTCTTACTCCACCCTCTCTGGCCCCAGCATTGCCCCCATCTTACTCCGCTTTCACTGACCCCAGCATTGTCCCCATCTTACTCCGCTCTCTCTGGCCCCAGCATTGCCCCCATCTTACTCCGCTTTCACTGACCCCAGCATTGTCCCCATCTTACTCCGCTTTCACTGACCCCTGCATTATCCCCTTCTTACTCCACCCTCTCTGGCCCCAGCATTGCCCCCATCTTACTCCGCTTTCACTGACCCCAGCATTGTCCCCATCTTACTCCGCCCTCTCTGGCCCCAGCATGGTCCCCTTCTTAGCCCCCTGCTACTTACAACACCATTAAACAAAAAAGACCATACAATTATAAATAAGTCTAGTGACAATGATGTGTACCAGAAAAGCTAGGGAAAAGCCTCTTGATGATCAACAGAAAATACCAAAAAAAGAAAAAGAGGAAATGAAAACCAAGGCTCATAAAAATATGAAAAATATTAATCTTTATTAAATAACAACAGTAAAATATATATAAAAAAGACTGGATGCTGTCACAGTCTACGGGGATTAGTCCCTTAGGACTAAGTAAGTGGACTCCCTGGACCACCGCGGGAGATAACAACCTTAGCCACACCCGGGAGCGGAGTCTAAGTGAACTCCTGGTCTTCGCCAGAGCCCGCCGCAAAGCGGGATGGACTTGCGGCGGGGAGTCACCAGGTCGCTACACGGGTGTGACTAGGCCCACGGTGGCAGCCAAGGTAGGGACAAGGGGACCACGGATGGCAGGCAGGACCACGGGAAGGCAGGCAGGACCACGGGATGCCACAGAACAGGGGAACAACAGGGAACACGGGAACTCAGAGGTGTCTGGAAATGCTCAAGAAGGCTTTCTCCTCAGAAGAGTGAACTGAAGATCCAGCAGGGGATGCTGGGAGTCGCCAGGCTATATAGCCGAGCCTGGAATGCCAGAGCCAATAAGGAGGACGCTGGCCCTTTAAGGCTGGGAGAAGTCCGCGCGCGCTCCCTCTAGTGGCAGGAGCACGCGACTGCATGGAAGAAGCATGCGGCCTACACGCTGGGAGCAAGAGTGCAGGCCGGAGCCTGGAGAGGTAAGTGAGAGCTGGGGGAGTGGGGACCGCGGCAGCAGGCACGGGTACACCCTCAATTCGTACCGAGGATCGTGGGTGTAACCGTGACAGTACCCCCCCCCCCTTAGGGCCCCTCTTCTCTTCTTCTTCAGCCCGCTGTTCTTCTTTCTTCGCCTCCTCCAATTCTTCTTGGTGATGAGACACCTTAGGAGGAGAGAAGGCAACGGGAAGACTTGGGAAGCAGGCTGGGTCGGCTCTAGGCACACCGGAGCAGCCTCAGGGGAGGCCAGAGCAGCCGTGGCAAGCTGCAGAGTCTCTGGAGCAGCCGTGGCAAGCTGCGGAGTCTGGGGCGCCACTTGGGCAGCACTGGTGAGGAGAGGAAGAGAGGAGCTGGGAGACTGGTGAGGAGAGAGAGGAGCTGGGAGACTGGTGAGGAGGGAGAGAGAGGAGCTGGGAGACTGGTGAGGAGGGAGAGAGAGGAGCAGGGAGACTGGTGAGGAGAGAGGAGCTGGGAGACTCCACCCTCTCTGGCCCCAGCATTGCCCCCATCTTACTCCGCTTTCACTGACCCCAGCATTGTCCCCATCTTACTCCGCTTTCACTGACCCCTGCATTATTCCCTTCTTACTCCACCCTCTCTGGCCCCAGCATTGCCCCCATCTTACTCCGCTTTCACTGACCCCAGCATTATTCCCTTCTTACTCCACCCTCTCTGGCCCCAGCATTGCCCCCATCTTACTCCGCTTTCACTGACCCCTGCATTATTCCCTTCTTACTCCACCCTCTCTGGCCCCAGCATTGCCCCCATCTTACTCCGCTTTCACTGACCCCAGCATTGTCCCCATCTTACTCCGCTCTCTCTGGCCCCAGCATTGCCCCCATCTTACTCCGCTTTCACTGACCCCAGCATTGTCCCCATCTTACTCCGCTTTCACTGACCCCTGCATTATCCCCTTCTTACTCCACCCTCTCTGGCCCCAGCATTGCCCCCATCTTACTCCGCTTTCACTGACCCCAGCATTGTCCCCATCTTACTCCGCCCTCTCTGGCCCCAGCATGGTCCCCTTCTTAGCCCCCTGCTACTTACAACACCATTAAACAAAAAAGACCATACAATTATAAATAAGTCTAGTGACAATGATGTGTACCAGAAAAGCTAGGGAAAAGCCTCTTGATGATCAACAGAAAATACCAAAAAAAGAAAAAGAGGAAATGAAAACCAAGGCTCATAAAAATATGAAAAATATTAATCTTTATTAAATAACAACAGTAAAATATATATAAAAAAGACTGGATGCTGTCACAGTCTACGGGGATTAGTCCCTTAGGACTAAGTAAGTGGACTCCCTGGACCACCGCGGGAGATAACAACCTTAGCCACACCCGGGAGCGGAGTCTAAGTGAACTCCTGGTCTTCGCCAGAGCCCGCCGCAAAGCGGGATGGACTTGCGGCGGGGAGTCACCAGGTCGCTACACGGGTGTGACTAGGCCCACGGTGGCAGCCAAGGTAGGGACAAGGGGACCACGGATGGCAGGCAGGACCACGGGAAGGCAGGCAGGACCACGGGATGCCACAGAACAGGGGAACAACAGGGAACACGGGAACTCAGAGGTGTCTGGAAATGCTCAAGAAGGCTTTCTCCTCAGAAGAGTGAACTGAAGATCCAGCAGGGGATGCTGGGAGTCGCCAGGCTATATAGCCGAGCCTGGAATGCCAGAGCCAATAAGGAGGACGCTGGCCCTTTAAGGCTGGGAGAAGTCCGCGCGCGCTCCCTCTAGTGGCAGGAGCACGCGACTGCATGGAAGAAGCATGCGGCCTACACGCTGGGAGCAAGAGTGCAGGCCGGAGCCTGGAGAGGTAAGTGAGAGCTGGGGGAGTGGGGACCGCGGCAGCAGGCACGGGTACACCCTCAATTCGTACCGAGGATCGTGGGTGTAACCGTGACAGTACCCCCCCCCCCCTTAGGGCCCCTCTTCTCTTCTTCTTCAGCCCGCTGTTCTTCTTTCTTCGCCTCCTCCAATTCTTCTTGGTGATGAGACACCTTAGGAGGAGAGAAGGCAACGGGAAGACTTGGGAAGCAGGCTGGGTCGGCTCTAGGCACACCGGAGCAGCCTCAGGGGAGGCCAGAGCAGCCGTGGCAAGCTGCAGAGTCTCTGGAGCAGCCGTGGCAAGCTGCGGAGTCTGGGGCGCCACTTGGGCAGCACTGGCAAGCAGCAGAGTCTCTGGAGCAGCTGTGGCAAGCTGCGGAGTCTGGGGCGCCACTTGGGCGGCACTGGCAAGCTGCGGAGTCTGGGGCGCCACTGGAGCAGCCGTGGCAAGCTGCGGAGTCTGGGGCGCCACTGGAGCAGCCGTGGCAAGCTGCAGAGTCTCTGGAGCCGCCGTGGCAAGCTGCGGAGTCTGGGACGCCACTGGAGCAGCCGTGGCAAGCTGCGGAGACTGGGGCGCCACGGGAGTAGCCGTGGCAAGCTGCGGAGTCTCTGGAGCAGCCGTGGCAAGCTGCGGAGGCTGGAGAGTCTTTGGAGCAGCCGTGGCAAGCTGCGGAGGCTGGAGAGTCTCTGGAGCAGCCACGGGAAGCTGCGGAGGCTGGAGAGTCTCTGGAGCAGCCACGGGAAGCTGCGGAGGCTGGAGAGTCTCTGGAGCAGCATTGGCAAGCTGCGGAGCCACTGGAGCAGCTGCGGGGAGCTGCGGAGCCACGGGAGCAGCTCTGCGAAGCTGTGGAGCCACGGGAGCAGCTCTGGGAAGCTGCGGAGCCACGGGAGCAGCTCTGGGAAGCTGCGGAGCCACGGGAGCAGCTCTGGGAAGCTGCGGAGCCACGGGCGCCGCTGGAGCAGCTCTGGGAAGCTGCGGAGGCTTGGGCGCCGCTGGTGCAGCTCCGGGAAGCTGCGGAGACCCTGGAACCATGCAGGACAGATGAGGTGATCGAACTTGAGGTGGTTCAAATCTGGACTGGATTTTTGCCAGGAACTTGGTATGAGTAACCATGTCCAGGTCACCACTATCCCATAGAGGAGTAGCCCAGTCCAGCGCCTCTCCAGTGAGCAAAGAAAAAACACATGCCAACTTATTGCGTTCGGGGTGGACTGGGAGGACGTCAGCTTGATGTATAACGAGCACTGGACGACAAAACTCCTGCAAAAATTGGGGTTGCCATCAAATTTGTTTGGCATCAAAAAATCTGATCCAGAGTTCGCTGCCGAAAAACATGGCTGTGGGACAGAAACAACAGGAGGAGTCACATGAGCCTGCTGCTGGGAGGTAATAAACCGCAGGGTGGCAGCGAGTTTATCCAAGAGTTCTTTTTGCGTAGCAATCTCTTGGGCCTGCTGGGCAATAGTGCTGGGAAGGTCACCCAGAAGTAGGTATGGATCCTTGACACTGTCCATGGCTTTGGCAGAGATCATGACCTTGGTGGAGTCCATGGCCGGATCTTACTGTCACAGTCTATGGGGATTAGTCCCTTAGGACTAAGTAAGTGGACTCCCTGGACCACCGCGGGAGATAACCTTAGCCACACCCGGGAGCGGAGTCTAAGTGAACTCCTGGTCTTCGCCAGAGCCCGCCGCAAAGCGGGATGGACTTGCGGCGGGGAGTCACCAGGTCGCTCCACGGGTGTGACTAGGCCCACGGTGGCAGCCAAGGTAGGGACAAGGGGACCTCGGATGGCAGGCAGGACCACGGGAAGGCAGGCAGGACCACGGGATGCCACAGAACAGGGGAACAACACGGAACACGGGAACTCAGAGGCGTCTGGAAATGCTCAAGAAGGCTTTCTCCTCAGAAGAATGAACTGAAGATCCGGCAGGGGATGCTGGGAGTCGCCAGGCTATATAGCAGAGCCTGGAATGCCAGAGCCAATAAGGAGGACGCTGGCCCTTTAAGGCTGGGAGAAGTCCGCGCGCGCTCCCTCTAGTGGCAGGAGCACGCGACTGCATGGAAGAAGCATGCGGCCTACACGCTGGGAGCAAGAGTGCAGGCCGGAGCCTGGAGAGGTAAGTGAGAGCTGGGGGAGTGGGGACCGCGGCAGCAGGCACGGGTACACCCTCAATCCGTACCGAGGATCGTGGGTGTAACCGTGACAGATGCATCTCAGAAAGGTTACATAAAGCACGCCAGGTGATAGGTCCTATTAACACATGATATAGGGAGATAATGTGAGGTAGCAAAGGCCCATAAATGTGGCCAAAAAAATAGAAAACAATCTCCAAAAAAGGTGGATAATACAATGATTATAGTGTAGCACGGATAAATGGCTTACACACTCTACAATATAAGTGTAAGAGTCACAGAAGCAAAAACACACGTCCAGTGATAAACAAATCAATAACGTTAGAGCAAACATACGGCTAATGTAACAAAAGGAAGGACATGCTATTACCTGGCGTGCACCCAGGATTTTTTTTATATATATATTTTACTGTTGTTGTTTAATAAAGATTAATATTTTTCGTATTTTTATTGAAGCCTTGGTTTTCATTTCCTCTTTTTCTTTTTTTGGTATTTTCTTTACATCACCATTGTCCATCTTATTAGCCCTCTTCCGTTTTGATCTCCAACACCACCTGGGTCCCGCGCATGCCAAGTACCCAACACCAAGAGACCCGAACATCATTTCAGACAAATTCAAACCACATGGGTAACCCGCTGCTCCACCTAGTAAATGTAGGAGTGGCCTACATTACTTACATAAAGTAATCTGCTGGTGGCGACGTCACCCTGGTTCTACGGAGATATGTGCCAAGCAGCCAAAGTAAGAAGCGCCCGTGAGTGCTGTGGACCCCTCTGGAAGCTCTAGGCCCAGCACTTGCCCAGGTATGCCAGGCTCTGATGCTGGTACTATCATCATACAATAAGTAACAATAGCGGCCAATAAAATTCTTAATCGTACCAATGGCAACAATAAAACAATGGCCAAAATTACAACATTTGTAGCTATTGCATATTATTAAATAAAGGATTAGTATATGTTACTAGAAACTTTATATCTTATGAGGTGTATTTGGCAGCTTCTGCATCTTCCAGCCTGCAGTTCTCTTTCCTCTATCTGCAGGATGTGTAACAGTAAATTCTAGCCGACTTGTTGCAATATCTGAAGGAGACTTTGCTAAAATTCATGTGTTTTCTACAGATACAACCCCATAAATATAAAAAGTGACAGGCTTAATAGGCTTCCATACCCAGAAAGCCAATATTAGGCTATTCCTTGTCACCCCTTGATTTCATTTCTACTTGGTAAAGGGGCATACGAGATGACAAGATGATGGCAATGTCATCTGTCTAACCTCTTAGATGATTTAGTTGCTTTTAGCCACTTCATCTAAGGGGTTAAACCACCCACATCGCCCAGTTTCAGGAGTTGCATGGCTACATGTAACTACCTGTACCCCCGCACTGAACCCCAGAATTTCTATGCCAGCTACTAAGTAATGGCCCCCTCTCAATCATGATAAATGCTCTCTGATTGTCATGGAGCCTTAAGAGGTTTACATACAACAGTTTTGACCTACACTAAGTGCAATCCTGAAGGTTAAATTAGGTGAACTGTTCTCTTGTAGGAAGTCCGTTAATTAATGAAGGAAACATTAATGTGTCTTTTTCTCCTCTTCTTCATCATTGTGATCCGAAATGTAAAGTCAACTGGCCCTTCACTTTAAGTGCACTTACTGTATGAATGCCCTCCAATGCCAATGGCCACCAAAAAGAGAGAATACAGAAATAAGGTGAGGGGGGTTTTGGTACAAAGGCCTAAAGGTCTAGAGACAGGGAACGCTGAGAAGTCAGAATAAGAATCACAATAGAGAGAGATGAAGTGTATTTCCTACAAGAAGTAGGCGCTTGTATTTCAAATACTGACAACTGTGAGAAATGGGACTGAAGTGTGTTTTGTCTTAGAGACCTTCACATCAGGAATGAATTCACCAATCTGAGAAATATTAGACCAATAGAAATTTCTTAAGGATATAGCCTATTTTGTCTTTAAAGTAAATCTTCCATCAAAATCCATTATGATAAACTAAAGACACTTACTCATAGATCCAGGCACCATGATTGTGGTAATCTTCTTATATTTGCTATCCTCCTTTCTTCTAAAATCAACTTTAAACTTATTCTAATGAGCCTGAAGGGCTCTGGGGAGTTACCAAGCCCCTCTGTGCTGTAACTTCACAGGCTGTTATAATGATCAGAACATATCTTGCCCTCCTCCCTTTGACTCTCCCTGCTCTGTTCATTGTAACAGCCTGTGATTCTACAGCTCTGTAAGCACCCACCAGAGCCCTTCAGGCTCATTACCATAATTTTAAAGTTGATAGAGGAGGCCATGGATGACTAATATAAGAAGATTACCACACTTACAGTGCCTGGGCCTATGAGTTAAGCGTCCCTGGTTTATCATGATGGATTTTGATGGTAGATTTTAAAAACATGACATAAAACATGACAGAGCAAAAACATTCATATGAAACAAAAGAAGAGAGGTGAAAAGAATGGGGTGACAAAAGAGGTAAAAAGCTTATATAATGGTCCAGCCATTCTTCACAAGGGAATAGAACAAAATATAATATGATATAAATAGAGGTGCTGCTGCTTGACCCAGTCATCGGCCATCGTCTTAAATACAAAATCCAAGGTGAATGGGAAGCCTGGAGCTCGGTGTCTGGGGGTTGCAGACCTGTCACAGACCTGAACAATAAAACTAAATTATTATTGAACCCGGAAAATGAATGGCATAAAGAATATTATAAAAATCTGCCAAAAAGTTTATCTACCTTGTCCCTGATAAACATATCTATACAAAAATGGTAAAGTTAAGTACATGTCCTGCAAAAAACAAGCTCCCAACCAGCTCTATAGGACAAAAATTAAGTGTTATGCTACTTGGAAATTTTGATGCAAAAACTATAGATTTATTACCCACAAAATAAAGAAATTTGGTGTTGCCGTATTCGTACTGACCCATAGAATACAGATAACATGTTAAAAAAAGTGTGCACATGCTCCAACTAAAAGCCATTACATCCTACAGAGCAAAACCAATCCATGACCCTCCTTCCCTACTGCGCACAGCTGCGCACTCATACAACAAGTAACGTCCACATATGGGGTGTCTCCATACTCGGCAGAAATTTTAAGATGAGTTTTCTCTTTTTATTTTTTAAGAATGTGTACATTTTAGGGCTAAATGAATGTATTAATGACAAAATTGGACCATTTTAAATTTCACTTCCATTTTGTTTAAAATAATATGAAGAGCTTAAAGGGTTAAAAATAACTTGAGGGGTGCAGAGTTAAAAATGGAGTGATATATCGGGGGTTTCTATTATTATGTATTTTAAAGCTCATTAAAAATCAAAAATGATACCTGAAAAAGTTGCAAAAAATTCTTCTATATCTTGAGAATACGGAAAACCAATGTCACTGAAGCCATGTGAAATCAAAATAATTATAAAAATGCTAAAAACATAAAGTAGATTTGTGGAAATTTTATTTAGCAGCTAATTTGGGTGGTAAAACCATCTGTCTGAAAAGAAGATCATTTTGAATTTTTAAAATGTTGGCAATTTTTAAATTTTTTTTTTATAATAAAAGCAAAATATATCAACCAAAATTTACCACAAATGTGAAGCACAACATGTGATGAAAAAACTGTCTCAAAACCACTTTGTTAAGTTAAAGTATTCAAAAGTTATAACCGTATAAAGCGGCACAGGTCAGATTACAAAAAAAAGGGGTTGGCCTTAAAGAGGGTCTGTCATGGGGATTTGGGACACTAAACCACCCACAGGTCCTTATGGACTGGTGGTTTAATGTCCCAAATCACCTTTTACCAAGTCCCTATGGGCCTGCGATAAAAAAAAAAACCTTATACTTACCTAGAGATGAGTCCGATGTGGCGCATCTGACTCATCTCTTGTGCCCTTTGCTCTGCCGCAGTTCATCAATGAAGCCAAAGCTCTACAACCCGGCTTCATTATGCATATGCCGTAAGCGCAATGAAGCCGCAGTGTAGTACGCCGGCTTTACTGTGGAGGTGCATGGAGCACCGGACTGAGGTAAGTCTTTTATTTTAATAGCGACCATAGAGGCCCTTCATAAAGAATGATTTTGAACACTATACCCTAGGTCCATAAGAACAAGTGGGTGGTTTAGTGTCCCAAATTGCCAAGATACTTACTCTGTCATGGCGATTTGGGACACTAAACCACCCACTTGTGGATTTGTAAAAAAATGGCTGTGTCCTAAAAGGGATAAGAACCAAGCTTTTTTTTCTATCCTCATCATCAGTGAGCATCATTATTTTTCTGCCAACTTTGTCGTAAGAGTGCTTGTTGCATTTTTCTATGGCATTATAGGATACAATGTGTCATACATTGGGTCACATTTACTTACTGTCCCTGCGCGTTCCCCGATCCGGAGTGTCCGACGATAATTCACTAAGATCGTGCGCCCGATATCCTGCATGTGTCGCTTCCCCGCTCAGGTCCGCCGGAGTTCACCTTCTTCTTCCTGGTGCATGTAAGCACATGGCTTGTGACACAATTTTACTGTTAAATCCCGTGCTCTGTCCGAATCAGTCGGATCGTTCGACGGCACGCCCCCCCCGATTTCTGTCGCATGAAATCCGACGCTGGTGCGCCAAAATCCGATCGCGTGCGACACAATCCCCTTCTAAATTCCTGCCCCAGCGGTGTGATCCCCGAAAACATTGGAAATGCAGCTGCGGGACCCTTAGTAAATTGTGTTCAGTTAGGCAGTCATTTTTTATAGTCAAAAAAAAGTTTTTTATGCAGCTCACCCACTCGTCACACTTCTTTCAAGGGGTCCACACTGAGAAGATCTTTTGATCACGTATGGCTGTCACATGTATGGAGTGCAACCGCGTCCCACCGCTTGGACTGCAGGCAAGGTTCATAGATTTCGGAAAAAGGAGCAGACGCGGCACATCCTCTAAAACGTTGAAATTTATTGGAACATCTTAAAAAGTTGCGGTGAGGTAGATACTTCTACCTCACCGCAACTTTTTAAGATGTTCCAATAAATTTCAAAGTTTTAGAGGATGTGCCGCGTCTGCTCCTTTTTCCGAAGTCATTTTTTATGCATGTGTTTTTTGACCGAAAAAAAATATGTTGGCTGCAGTACGTTTGTCAGGCACCAGGGGTAGTGGACCCACTGGATCACCCCAGACGATGACGTAAGCCAACACCTGGGAGCGGAGTCTAAGTGGTACCCGGTTTTCACTAGAGCCCTCCGCAAAGCGGGTTGGACTTGTTGTGGCGTAGTACCACCAGGTCGCTCCACATGCGCCACTTTGTCTGCCGTGGCTTCCAAGGCGAAATACAGGATCATAAGCCAAAACCATAGTCAGGGACAGGCAGGAGGTCGAGACAGGCATAGAACATAGCAGTAGGTCAGGAAAGGAACCACATGATCAAAGTCAATAATGGAAGTCACAATAGGAAATAGCACAGGGTATAGATAACAATCTTTCTCAATGGCTATGAGGAACAAAGATCCGGCGGGGTATGTAGGAAGGGGCCTGCTATTTATTAAATTAAGGAAATGGCCAATGCCAATCAGCGGCGCGCTGGCCCTTTAAGAGACAAGAAGCCGTTGCGCGCCCTAGGACAAAGGGATGTGCACGCCGAGCTGCCGGACACAACGAGGGAACATGGACAGGTAAGAACCGCTGCTGCTGCGCTGGGGGGGGATAGAGATGCATGGGTGTGCATGCGACCGTGACAACTTTCTGCCATTTGAAAGAAAAAAACGCATGCATAACGGATGTTATAGTTTGTACATTGAAGTCAATGGGAGATGGATTGTTAGAAAAAGTCAGTTAGATTGATTGTTAGAAAGTTGGATGTTAGCATGGGTTGTGTGTAGCAGGAACATTTGGGGGTGTTCGCATACACTCTTGTCAGATAGATAGATAGATAGATAGATAGATAGCAAATATAAAAATGGGGCAGTAATGGACATGTTTTCAGTTATGTTCACTCTATTTCAGTTTATTTTTCATCCATTGTTTCTATGTTTTCCTAGGTCAGTATGGTTACAGAGATAGCAAGTATGTTTGTTAAGTCTTCACTAAAACATTTTAAAAATGGAGTTCTGAAAGCTATAACTTTTTATTTTTTCATCAAATAACTTTATTGTGGCTTGTTCCTTGGAGGATGAGATAGGGTGTCATTGATACTCATTTAATGACTTTTGAACACTTTTTCTAAAAATGTTTTGGATAAGGAATATAAAAATAAGTTTTCCAGGATAAGAAAAGGGAAAGCTATGCCTCTGGTGTTACCTTTAAAAACACAGTTGTCTTATATAAGTCATCAGTGCTGAATATAAAAAAGCCTCTTTGATACTGTATCTTCCTTTCTCTAAGCTTCAGAACTGCATCAAAAAGCTGATTTTGTATGAACACCCTAATACCCAAGCCAATTACACACACAAGATCCCTCCCCAAATCATTAAAGGCAGATGAAAAACTATCACATCCAATTAATAATGACACTGAAATCCCCAATTAATTATCAACTGTAAAATAAAGGATGTTATACAACCTCTACATACAGCTTTACACATTACTTCACACATTCCACTGATTTTCATTCATTCTTTGTGTTGAAACAAAATTTACGGCCAAATTAAATAAAATCTGAACACAGGTTACATTAATGGTCTCATGATTCTGCCATATCGTAGCTTCATCATTCCAAATTTGTTGCTGCTTTCATATAGAAACAGCACTACCCAAATGGCCTTATATGTGTATGTGCGACTGCATATCAATGTCCTCATGTATCAGATCAGTGGACAGCCGATTGGTGCAGGGGCCAAGTGTTGGGTCCCACAAAATCCAGTATTAATAATAATAATTCCTTTATTTAAATAGCGCACACAGATTACGCAGCGCTGCACAGAGCTTGTTAAATCGGTCCCTGTCCCCAATGGCTCTCACAATCTAATCCACCTACCAGTATGTTTTGGAGTGTGGGAGGAAACCGGAGGAAACCCACGCAAGCACGGAGAGAACATACAAACATTTTGCAGATGTTGACCCTGGAACTTGAACCCAGGTCCCTAGCACTGCAGTGCTGTAATGCTAACCACTGAGCCACTGTGCCACCCTAGTATTGATTACCTATCCGGAGAACCAGACAAAAGCTTCTGTGGGAAGGTTCAACAAATTTTTGACAGAATTTGCATACACCTAGCCTGTAGCAGCCACATAGACATTTCTCTGCAGACCTTTATAGCTTCCAACTCATTCATCATATGACTTTTTCAGGTCCAATAAATAATTATGGTCATAACCTTTGAGTGACATTTCCTTCTTGGACTTTATCATAAATGTCCAAACTTTGACAGCACCCCAATAATAATTGGCTGTATCTATCATGCTGTGAATGTGAATATTCGGATATCTGAAGGTCATGTTTCATTTCCATGACTTTCTAGTCTTGAGTAGGAAATCTTCTGCTAGGGAATGTCTTATACATTAGAACCTTGGGTTGTATGCTTGTTATCCAAATCGCTCTTATATCAAAGCAAGTTTTCCTATAGGAAATCATGTAAACCCAGACGATTGGTTTCACAATGACTGAATACCTTGGATCACATGCAGAATTCGTGCTCCTAATCCAAATTGCACACAAATCATTCCACACTCCAAAATTTCATGAGTACAATATATAGCACCTTTATTTCTTCTACTACTTCAATATTATGATATTTTATGAGAGAGGGGGGTGCAGTACAGTAGAGGGTGGGGAGGGATCACATAAAGCTTGTCTTGCAAAATTCTTGTAGACCAAGGTTCCAATGTGTATAAAATTTTAGTTTTGCTAATTGGTTGTGAAGCCTCATGCACACGGCCATAGTTTTCAGCTGTGTGTGTGGTCCATTGTTTGCAAATATATCGAGTATGCCCTATTGTATTGAGGACCATACTTATGGACCTATTGTAGTGAACTGACCTGTAAAAACGCTGATGCACACATGGGCGGATTCTCAGCCCTCAAAAATCGGTACCCAGTTGCATGTAGCAGAAGTAGGAAGAAAAAATGGAATCCAAAAGAAAAAAACACCAGTGGGAAGGTTGTAGGATAAGGAGAAAAAAAGTATGCTTGCTCCTCATTTGCATATGATGTTAACGTAGAATATGTATAGGTAAATGGGTGAGATTTCACATACAATGAGGAATTTTAGAAAGGACATTTCATACCCTGCCTGAGGGGGCTGGGAGTTTAATGGGGTAAAACCTGTTGACAATAGTCCACTAGAGTAGATATGGTTGGCCGCCATCTGTACAGAACAAACCTCTATTGTTGGCCAAGATAAAAATGCTACGTTCATAAGCTTGTAGAATGTGCTTTCACACTGCACACATATTGGAATAGAATATAACTAAATGCTGCCTGAAAATGAGCTCCATAAATCCATGACGACTTCATCTCTGATATATGTCATCACTAAGAGATACTAAGTCGCCAAAGTGAGATATCTTCTCCATATGGCGATCTCACATTGGCCTCGCAATTCTCAGCTTGCTAGCCTCAAAATCTGTTTTACATTTGCTTATATCATAAATCCATTCTAGTGATATCTGCTCATTGGCATGAAGAGCCTCTACATGTTTCTTTTTTTTTGAGAGCTAGATAACTAGAGAAAGACTTTTTAATCGGACAATAAAAGAAATTTACCATCTTAATCCATCCTGATAAACCAGGGACATTACTCATAGATCCAGGCACCGGGACTGTGGTAATCTTCTTATATTTTGGCATGGGTGCCCCTATGACCCATGTCCCGGGTCGCAGGTACACCTGTGTTCCTTCGGGTGCCTCAAGTTCCTCCCTGCTAGGTAACTCACCTCTCCCGGCTCCAGCGTCGGTCTCCACGGCTCTCTCGGTCCAGCGTGCGTCCCTGTCTCTCTCCTAGGGCGTGTGCGCACCGGCTTGCTAAGATTTAAAGGGCCAGCACGACGATATTTGGTGCTGGCTGGCCGCCTGTCAAGATAACTTCCCAGCCCCTTCCTGTATCTTGCTGGATCTTTGTGCTTCTATGCCTAAGAGAATGCTTTATTCCATGCCTTTTGCGATTATCCTGATTTCCCACTGTGACCTCGATTACGTTCCTGACCTCGCTCCGCTGATGCCTTGACCTTTTACTACATCCCCGACTCTGATCCAATGCTGGCCGTCCTGACCTCTTGCCGGTCCCTGACTACGATTCTGCCTAACGCCTCTGTACCTCCCCTTGGCAGCCACTGCAGACAAAGTCGCACCTGTGGAACGACCTGGTGGTAACTCGCCGCAGCAAGTCCAACTCGCCGCAGCAAGTCCAACTCGCTTTGCGGCGGGATCTGGGGAAAACCAAATGCCACTTAGATTCCGGTCCCAGGTGGCAGCTTACATCATCGTCCGCAGTGGTCATGTGGGTCCACAACCCAATATTTGTTATCCATGGCCTCCTTCCTTCTAAAATGAAAATTATGCTAATGAACCTGAAGTGCTCTGTGGGTGTTACCAGAGCCCCTCAGAGCTGCAGATTCACAGGCAATCTGCAGAATGTGTTCACCCAACCCCCTGCTCTTTCCCTCCCTCGCTTTCCCTGTGTAATCTAGTAGGATCTAATAGGAAGAGCAGGGGGAAGGGAGATATGCTGTGCTCATTGTAACAGCCTATGAAACTACAGCACCGTGGGGCTTTGATAACATTCCCCAGAGCCCTTCTGACAAATTAGCATAATTATAAAAGTTGATTTTAGAAGGAAGGAGGCCATGGATAACAAATAACATGGATAACAAGTCACGGTGCCTGGATCTATGAGTAAGTGCCCCTGGTTTATCATGATGGATTTTGATGGTAGATTTCCTTTAATATGTTACATTTGTAGCTACCCTAAAAGTTTCAGGGCATATACTACTAATTTAATGAAAAATACATTCTGCCATTTCCTCTTTAATCCCTTACCAACATGTGACATATTAGTCTGCAGGTTGAGCCCTCACCATACAAGCTAGGTGTTTGCTGCATATTGCAGCAAGCACCAACTGGTAACAACAGTGAGCAGTGCTAGCTTAGGTGCTAGGTTAACCTGATTGCTACCACTGACAGCAATCAAAGACCAGCGGCACTTCGGCGTCGCCATATCGGATTTTGGATATTGATCGTTGCTCCCTGTGACAACAACTCACTTTTGGGTCAAGACCTGAGGTTATATGATTACAGTAGATCCATTACAATGTGCCAGTTGCACATTGTAACAGATGATGAGCAAAATTTCCATTTACTGCCATACTGTAGTAAGGCAGTATACGGTAGGATCCATCAGACAACCTAGGGTTAGAGTATCCTAGTAGGTACTAAATTAAAAAATTTTTTAAACGTTTAAAAAAAATTAATTTCAAATCACCTCCTCCTTTCCCTAGAACTGATATAAAAATAAATAGTAAAAACCATAAACATGATAGGTATAGTCGCATCCCAAAATGTCCAGTCTATAAAATAATAATAATGGTTATTCCCAGTGTTGAACCTCGTAAGAGAATATAGTGCCCCAATGTCTGAAACGGCACATTTTTACCATTTTGCAACAAAGTTCTAAAATCTCTGTATACACCGAAGTATGAAAAAGTTCTTAGCAACAGAAGATGGCAAAATCAAGATTTTTTCTGGACAGTAGGTTTTAATGCGAACCTGTCACCACACTTACACCCCCAAGCCCACAAAACAGTACCTCCTTCTGTAATATGTACATCCCCTGAGGTTTTTAAGCATATTTCTTGGTTGTAGCATGAATGAAAAATCATCTTTTATTCTTATGTAGGATGCAATCGGACAGTCAGGCAGCCTCGCCTCCTGCGGTCCCATAACCCCACCTACTGCATTCAAGTCTGCTTTGCCCACTCCATGCACCTGGCCCAGCCCTGCTTCCTAATTGTGATTTTATTTTCTGCCAATCTGGAGATTTAGGAGGCAGGGCTGGGGCAGATGCATGGAGAGGGCAGAGCAGACTGACTGCAGGAAGCAGGGTTACATGACTGCAGAAGGCGGGACTACATGACTGCAGGAGGTGGGGTTACATGACTATAGGAGGGGGGGTTGCCTGACTGTATGACTGCATCCTAAAAAAGAATAAAATATGTTTTTTCATTCTTGCTGCGACTAAAAACACCTCCAGGGGAATTACATATTGTCAGGATTCGGGATGCATGGATCCGCTGGACCTCCGCGTGAGGTGGTACTAAGTGGTACCTGGTCTTCACCATAGCCCGCCGCAAAGCGCGATGGACTTTCTGCGGCAGGGTAGCACCAGGTTGTTCCACAGGTGCGACTAGCCCTTGGTGGCAGGAACGCAGGAATATCAATGGGGAGCTTTTTCTAAGACTGTGTGGCACATAGATCTGGCAGGGAAGACAGGAAGGGGCTGTTAATTTATAAAGAAGGGCATCTGGCAAGCGCCAATTATCGGTCCCCTATGTGACGGGGAGGCGCGCAGGGAGGCGCGGGGGACGTCGATGGGAGTCGCACGGCGAGCGCAGTGGCCCACACGGAGGTACACAGGTGTGCCTGTGACCCGTGACAAGTTTTAAGGATGACAGGCTTCAAAAGGGAGACATGGAAGGAGTTCGGGATGCGCATGGTGGGAGGAAGGCACAGCTTATAGGCCACGCCGTTGATGCATTTCAGCACTTCAAATGGAACAAAATAATGTGGACCAAGATTGTAGCTGGGAATTTTCAGCCGAACATATCTTGAAGATAGCCACACTTTATCACTCTTGTCAGCCTGGGTCTTGGTGCCGGCGGATACCCGAAATAGAGATTGCCGTGTTTGCTCCCAGATAGATCTGAGGTCCTGAATTCCTTGACGGCAGGAACATCAGAAGGCAATGACAGAGGAAGAGGTGGGCGTGGATGTCGTCCGAAGACAACAAAGGAGGGAGCGGCACCGGCAGATTCAGAGTCCAGATAATTTTATGAAAATTCTGCCCAGGGTAAGAGAGTAGAACAATCGTCCTGACGAGCAGAGACAAAGTGCCGTAGATAGCAGCCTAGAGTCTGGTTGACACTTTCCACTTGTCTGTTAGACTGCGGATGATAGACAGAAGAGAAGTCCAGCTTAACTTGCAGTTGGCTGCACGAGGAACGCCAGAACTTGGAAACAAACGGGACCCCTCGGTCTGAGAAGATGTGTTGAGGAATCCCTTGAAGCCTAAAGATGTGAAGAAAGAACAAGCTGGCAAGACATGGAGCTGATGGCAGACCAGGCAGAGGCACAAAGTGGGACATCTTGGAGAACCTATCCGTTACCACCCAGATTATCGGGTGGTAGATGGGAGATCCGTAACAAAGTCCATGGCTATGTGAGTCCACGGGCAACTAGATATTGCCAACGGCAGGGGCAGACCTGCTGGCTTAAGACATGAAGACTTGTTACGAGCACAGGAAGTCCAGGAACTCAAATGTCCTTGACCAGATCTGGCCACCGGTAGTAACGAGATATGAGAGTGATAGACCTCTGCACACAAGAGCAGTGTCCCCAAGTTAGTATCCTCTTATGAAGAGCTGGTCGGATATAGATCTTGCCCGGAGGAAACTGCCGTAGGTCCACAGGAGCAGCAACAACCAGAAGTTCCGGAGGAATGATATGACGAGGACCCGGTTCTTCCCCATCAGAGGCACGAGAGAGGGCATCAGCTTTGACGTTCTTATCAGCTGGATGAAGTGAATCAAGAAGTTGAACCCAGAAGTTCCCGATCACCAATTGAATAATTCCTCTATGCGGCAAAGAAGTTTTTAGAGAAGAAGGCGCCGGAAGAGGTTCGACCTTTGGGCCCTTTCTGGGTGAGAACGGTTTCAGCACCAACGGATAAGGGATTGACCTCTAGCAGGAACAGTCTCTCATTATCGGGCCAGGTGAGAACTGGAGCAGAGGCAAAAGCAGACTTCAGCTTAGACTTGAGCCATCAGAGGCCAGAGTCTCGGATTGGCGTTCTTCTTAGCGCCGCAATAAGAGATACAAGAGAGGAAAAATGTGGAATAAATTGCCGGAACAGGAAGTTCCCCTCCCCTCAGGTGTTCCGTCCACCTGTTTAAATGCTTTCTGCTCCTACACGTGTATACGCCACTATGACTAAGGATTAGGTCCGAAACGAGTCAATGGCCACACCACCTTTTGCCCATGTGCACATGGCTTTTTAATCTTACGATTAAAAGTTAGTTTTTAATGTTTTTTAATTTTTTTTCCATAATCCTAATTTTGTATCTTCGCTGGAGTCCTCGAACCCTTTTTCCTGCAATAGTAAAGCATTGCTAGTGTCTGTGCTTTACCTGCTGACATGCTCCCTCCTAATACACATGTGTGAGACAGACATCAGCTACACATGTACCTGACATGTTCTGCTATAACATGACTGCCTGAGGCTGTTGTATCTCTCCAATACACACACAGGCTGCAGGGGGCTCCAGCACCAGGAAGCACATGGAGGAGCCATTATACCATTATACCTCACACCATTATACAGGCTGTCAGTCATGTGTATAGGAGTATCTCATACACACAGGCTGCAGGGGGCGCCAGCACCAGGAAGCACATGGAGGAGAGGAGACATTAACCCATTATACCTCACATCATTATACAGACTGTCAGTCAAGCACTGGGGGTGTGGCTGTGCCTCCCAATCATGAATAAGCTGGACAGCTTGAATATCATAAGGACTTAATGGACAACTCATAGGTCATACATCTCATTTGCATACAGCTTTAGGACCTCATTGCTTAAGTTTACAGGCATGTAGAGGGACAATGAAGGGATAGAGGCAATGCTCTCTAATGGCATTTTATGAAAATATATTTAGTTTAGGGGGTTAATTTGCCTGACAGGTTCTCTTTAAGCTTTATTTTAAATCCTGGTTCCTACGAAAACCCAACATTTTTTAAATCCAATTGTCACAGAGACAAAAATTTGGCTGGGGTTACAATTATAAAATATACCATTCTTACTTAAGAGTGAATGAAGAACTTAAGAACAAAAATATAGAACCTATCTTGTATGTAAACCAGGGACTGCCTCTATAGATATGGAGCATCTCTAAGTACCAAATAATTATCCTGTCTGGTTCACTATGTAAACAAATTGCTCAAAATTCTACTCAAATTCTACTAAACATACACTCCTACTATTCCTTTGTTATATAATCTAGTAATTCTATCTTTGTATATACAATATACCAATTTTGCCTTTGCGGTACTTTATGTTAATAATACCCTCCCCACTATTCCCTGTAAGCAGTAGAATAAGTAGGAGAAGACAAAGTCCATCCAATGTAAACACGGCAGCTCCATGGAGATATACTGGATACACTGGATTGGTTGATATAGATTGATTTTTTGTTCAGGGACAACTAACAAAGCCATATCAGCTTATCCATTGCGATCAGCTTTTCCCAGGTGGTGACTGTAAAATCCGAACAATGAAAGAAAATCGGCTAAAACAATTGTCCTCTCTAATAGAAAAACCCCATCTGCCTGCAAACTTGTGTATTTCTCTACGTGATTAGCGCTCTTCTAATGAGGGCGACTATTATTTTATTGTACATAAGGGAGAAATGACAAATAATAGTTATCTCTGATCGTGTTCTCTTGGATCTCTGCTCTTTATGAAGCTTCGTCCTTCTGTCTGGGGCTTGGAGCATTCAGGTGTTAAAGCCGCGAGTAGAAACAACATTTCCAGTGGCTCCAGAGAAGCAATTTTTCTGCTCATCACTCTGTAAAGGGTTATAAAACCATTTCCAAGCCATTTGATGTCCATTATCTTACAGTGAGAACGATTATTTAGAAATAATAGAGAGCTTTATACCGTAACAGTTCAGCTTCCAAGACCAAAAAAAAAATCTTCTACATGAAATCACAAAAAGTCTGAAAGGGCAAAAAGTTTTGGATAGCTGTAAAAAAAAAAAAATATCAAAAAACCCAATAAAAAAAGTAATTTTTTACATTTGTGATAATGACTGATATATCTTTGTCCTCACCTCCAGTGCAGCTCGGTGCCTCCCATCATTGCTGGGCTTTTGTTATATAGAGGCTCAGCAGTCATATCACCCCACCAGCTCACACCCATGACAGCTCAGCCAGTTTCTTGCTATCATACACCTTATATGTTAAAGGGGTCCTCCAGCGACATACAAGACAGCTTCTATCCATAGAATAGGGACTAATTTTCTGATCGAGGGGGTGTCAGTGATTCGACCCCTACGGATCACAAGCATAAGAGTCCGTTGAACACCCAACCCCCAGCTAGAGAGATTGACGGAGATTGCAAAGCACCATAGTCAGCCATCTCCATCATCTTTAAAGGACACCTGTCATCAGGTCTGTGTCACTAGTCCTGTCACCTCTACCTGTTGGAGCAGCTCACAAGGATCCCATCCCAGCCTTTATCTAGTTATTTCATACATTAATCATTATAAAATAATCTATTCTTTATTATGTAAATGAGGCGGGTCACATGGTCAGAGGCAGTGATGTCACCCCTGTTACCCCTCCCCTCTCCTCCCCCTGCTCATGTCTGTGTGTAATGTATAGTAAAGCATTGCTAGTGTGTGTGCTGCATCTGCTGACATGCTGCATCCTCCTAATATACAGGTGAGAGACACAGACATCAGCTACACATGAATCTGACATGTTCTGCTATAACATGGCTGCCTGGAGCTGTTGTATCTTTCACATACATACATACAGACTGCAGGGGGCGTGGCCACCAGCAAGCACATGGAGGAGACATTATACAGGCTGTCATTCAAGCACTGGGGGTGTGGCTGTACCTCCCACTCATGAATAAGCTGGACAGCTTGAATATGCTAATGACTCATTGGAAATTTCACAGGTCATTTGCATACAGCTTTAGGACCTCATTGCTTAGGTTTACAGGCATGTAGAGGGACAATGAAGGGGTAGAGGCAATGCTTTCTAATGGCAGTTTATGAAAATATATTTAGTTTAGGGGGTTATTTTGCATGACGGGTTCTCTTTAAAGGTTTAGGCACATGCAGGACTGGATGCTCGCTTCATCTGGCGCTATGATGGGGTACAACGGACCCTCGTTCTCAGGGCTGATTCTAGCATATTTGCTGCCTGAGGCGAATATTAAAATGCTCCCCCCCCCCCCTACTCCTGTTCCATTGCCCGCTCCCTGTTAAGTAAATGCTGAAAACTTTACTAACAATTAAAATCCCCACAGGCAGCTCCCTGACACTGTGTGACTGACTACAGGTTCTGGGAGTCATTAGTGACATCTAGTACCTTATAGATGACAATCTCTTCCATCAGGAGGACTTTATTCCAGGTTCTCCAATCCATGACGTATCACAGGTGAATTCACAGCCAGATGTCTTCAGCTCCGTGCAGCATCTCCACCCGGTGTCCCTAAAAATACCACAGTCACTTACAGTATAAAGTCACCTGCATAACAACACTGCGCTCCTAAATAATATATACCCCTCACTATACACCTGACCACACATATAAAACATCCCTTCATTATAAATAAATATTCTACTGGAATTCTAGCCTTCACAGCACACCAATCAATATACAACACCCCTATTTATTAATACAGACCCCTAACATTTGGTTTACATGATGCAAAGTAATCTATTGTATCCTATAACTAATATATCCCACCCTGTTATTATGTTACATGATTTTACATACAGTGCTCCCCTGACAAATGTAAATATATAGTACCCCCAAATGAATATATACTGTATATATATACAGACAGTCCCCGGGTTACATACAAGATAGGGTCTGTAGGTTTGTTCTTAAGTTGAATTTGTATGTAAGTCGGAACTGGATATTTTATCATTGTAATCCCAGCCAGAACTTTTTTGGTCTCTGTGACAATTGGATTTTAAAAATGTTGGGTTGTCATAAGAATCAGGATTAACAATAAAGCTTCATTACAGACGCCTGTGATAACTGTTACAGCTGTTTATTGTAGTCTAACCCTAGAATGCATACCTGGGGCCTCGCAGGCCCGCTCTGTTAGTTTTTTTCTTTTTACTGCAAGACTACTTTAGTTAGAATTCTGAAAGTCTAGGTATTCCTCAGTTATATAGTTGTTAGTCATTTCCAGTTGTTCATATATTTTTATGTTACAGGCATTTCGGTATAATAACTGTTTTTTGTGAATACCCCATATTTACATACCTGGGGCCTTTTAGGCCCATACTAGGTTTACATGTGACCCTAAGTCTTTTTGTCTTTTCTGTTGCTGGAGAAAACTGTGACTTAGGCTGCATTCACACTGCCGTTGCCCGCCGTACCGTAGCGGGCAACAGCAGCGCGCGGGGAGAGGAGGAGGAGGAGGTGAGCTCACCCCCGCCCCTCTCCATAGGGATACATGGCGCACGGTATCCCTATCTTTTTCCCGGGTATGGAGCGGTATGGTGCCGCACGTGTGCTGCACCGTACCGCTCCCGTAGGGCGCTGTGCGCCCATTGCCGTCTGTGAGGGACGTATATCAGCTGTATATACGTCGGCCGTATATATGTCCCCCATACGGTCGTGTGAATGTAGCCTTAGTTTTTATGACTCTGCTGTTGCTGCGCAGAGTGTGGATTGTGCCTGACTACATGGTCATGTGATCTTGGGAAGGAGGCTACCTCATGATGTCATGCGTCTCAACATCATCATAGTTCCTGAACAGGAAGGAGTCAGCTTTCTTGTTTCTTGAAAAAGAAACTCTGAGCTCCAAAAATCCAAAGATTTCCACTTCACCTAAAAGAAAGTGGTGACCTGCTGAAGGTGAGAGGAATGGGGCTGCACAGACACTAACAAAGAGTCTACAACCCTTATTGTAATCATATTTTTTCATTATACTTTACTGACTTCTAAGGTTACAGTGGCACAGTCTACATCCAGGGGTTTGACTGACCAAGAAATCAAAGCAATCATTTTTGATAGACAGTCCTGTGTAAAATACTACAATTTCATCTTCCAGATGTTGAATTACAGATAACATGTGAAAGATGTTGCGGTCATTAGTAAATTCGAAAAGGAAACTTTGAAAAGGGAAATTCCTGCAGCATGTTTACTGCAACTTTTATATATATATATAAAAAAAAACTTTTTGGCGCACGTTCACACGTTGCGTTTTGATTGCGTTTGAAACGCATATACAACAGCTGATGAGAGGTGAGTTGCCCAATTACATTACCGTTTATGTTTGTAAACGCAATGTTAACGCATGCGTTAACAAAACACATGTGTTAATGCGTGGTTAACATGCATGTTAACATCGCGTTTACAATGTGTTTTGTAAACGGAAATGTTAACAGTGATGTAATTAGGCAAATCACCCCTCCTCAGCTGTTGTATATGCGTTTCAAACTCGATGAAAACGCAAGTCAAAATGCAACGTGTGAACGCGCCCTCAGACAAAAAAAACGTTATTATAAAGAGTTATATCGAATGAGTATATTGGGTGTTTTAAGCCCGTTCAGTTGCTTTATTGTTGTTTTTTGCACAAAATGTTTTGAATTATTCTTAGGATGCAATCTCACTAGTGCTGGTGTCTGCCAGGAGGTGATCCGTAATGGATATGATCTCTTGGTAACTCCAGTTAAGTCTGCCGGAATGCCCAGATTCTACCAGCCTTAGCTGGGGACACCAGGAGGTCAGATCCAGTACAGATCCCCTCCCGGCAGACACCAGCGCTAGTAGGAATGCATCCTTACTTTGCATTTTTCAAATAAACTTTAAAAAGTATTTTTATTTGAGTTATTCCATGTTATTTGCACACGGGCCTAAAAGGCCCCAGGTATGTAAAAGTGTAGATTTTGATGGTCATGCATTCTAGGGCTAAGGCTAAAGTACAGTAAATTACCAATATCCAGTCGTCTGTTTGTAACTAGGGGTCGTATGTAAGTCAAGTGTTCTTAAGTAGGGGACCGCCTGTATATATATTTATTTTTATAAAGCCCTGCCCTCATATATTTAAAGGCCTTGTTATTCACCCCGCTCCCAATCTTGCCCAACATATACAGCCCCCTCCTAGCTTAGTAATATACTGTATCCCATATACAGCCTCCCAGCTTAGTAATATACAGTACCCCATATACAGCCCTCCAGCTTAGTAATATACTGTATCCTATATACATCCTCCCAGCTTAGTAATATACTGTATCCCATATACAGCCCCCCAGCTTAGTAATATACTGTACCCCCATATACAGCCCTCCAGCTTAGTAATATACTGTATCCTATATACATCCTCCCAGCTTAGTAATATACTGTATCCCATATACAGCCCCCCAGCTTAGTAATATACTGTATCCCATATACAGCCTCCCAGCTTAGTAATATACTGTACCCCATATACAGCCCCCCAGCTTAGTAATATACTGTACCCCCATATACAGCCCCCCAGCTTAGTAATATACTGTATCCTATATACATCCTCCCAGCTTAGTAATATACTGTATCCTATATACATCCCCCAGCTTAGTAATATACTGTACCCCAAATATACAGCCCCCCAGCTTAGTAATATACTGTATCCCATATACAGCCCCCCAGCTTAGTAATATACTGTATCCTATATACATCCTCCCAGCTTAGTAATATACTGTACCCCATATACAGCCCTCCAGCTTAGTAATATACTGTATCCCATATACAGCCCTCCAGCTTAGTAATATACTGTATCCCATATACAGCCCCCCAGCTTAGTAATATACTGTACCCCATATACAGCCCCCCAGCTTAGTAATATACTGTATCCCATATACATCCCCCCAGCTTAGTAATATACTGTATCCCATATACAGCCCCCCAGCTTAGTAATATACTGTACCCCATATACAGCCCCCAGCCTAGTAATATACTGTATCCCATATACAGCCTCCCAGCTTAGTAATATACTGTATCCCATATACAGCCCCCCAGCTTAGTAATATACTGTATCCCATATACAGCCTCCCAGCTTAGTAATATACTGTACCCCATATACAGCCCCCCAGCTTAGTAATATACTGTACCCCCATATACAGCCCCCCAGCTTAGTAATATACTGTATCCTATATACATCCTCCCAGCTTAGTAATATACTGTATCCTATATACATCCCCCAGCTTAGTAATATACTGTACCCCAAATATACAGCCCCCCAGCTTAGTAATATACTGTATCCCATATACAGCCCCCCAGCTTAGTAATATACTGTATCCTATATACATCCTCCCAGCTTAGTAATATACTGTACCCCATATACAGCCCTCCAGCTTAGTAATATACTGTATCCCATATACAGCCCTCCAGCTTAGTAATATACTGTATCCCATATACAGCCCCCCAGCTTAGTAATATACTGTACCCCATATACAGCCCCCCAGCTTAGTAATATACTGTATCCCATATACATCCCCCCAGCTTAGTAATATACTGTATCCCATATACAGCCCCCCAGCTTAGTAATATACTGTACCCCATATACAGCCCCCAGCCTAGTAATATACTGTATCCCATATACAGCCTCCCAGCTTAGTAATATATGTATCCCATATACAGCCCCAGCTTAGTAATATACTGTACCCCATATACAGCCCCCCAGCTTAGTAATATACTGTATCCGATATACATCCCCCCAGCTTAGTAATATACTGTATCCCATATACAGCCTCCCAGTTTAGTAATATACTGTATCCCATATACAGCCTCCCAGCTTAGTAATATACTGTACCCCATATACAGCCCTCCAGCTTAGTAATATACTGTACCCCATATACAGCCCTCCAGCTTAGTAATATACTGTATCCCATATACAGCCCCACAGCTTAGTAATATACTGTATCTCATATACATCCTCCCAGCTTAGTAATATACTGTATCCCATATACAGCTTCCCAGCTTAGTAATATACTGTACCCCATATACAGCCCTCCCAGCTTAGTAATATACTGTACCCCATATACATCCCCCCAGCTTAGTAATATACTGTATCCTATATACAGCCTCCCAGCTTAGTAATATATGTATCCCATATACAGCCCTCTCCCAGCCTAGTAATATATTGTATCCCACATACAGCACTCCCAGCTTAGTAATATACTGTACCCTTACATAGCCCCAGCTTATTAATATACTGTATACACCCCCCCCCCCCCGGAAAAGAAGAATCTGGCCTCATATAATATATACAGCCTCCCAGTATAAAATTATTCTGGCCCCATATAATATATACAGCACCCTTTGCCCCACTATAAATTATTCTGGCCCCATATAATATGTACAGTGCCCCCCCCCCCCCCGTATAAATCAATTATGGCCCCATATAATATATACAGCACCCCCCCCCCTGGGAATAAAACAATTATAGCCCCATATAATATATACAGCACCCCCCCAGTATAAAACAATTATAGCCCCATATAATCCTATATACAGCCCCCCAGCTTAGTAATATACTGTATCCCATATACAGCCCCCCAGCTTAGTAATATACTGTATCCCATATACATCCCCCAGCTTAGTAATATACTGTATCCCATATACAGCCCCCCAGCTTAGTAATATACTGTATCCTATATACAGCACTCCCAGCTTAGTAATATACTGTATCCCATATACATCCTCCCAGCTTAGTAATATACTGTACCCCATATACAGCCCTCCAGCTTAGTAATATACTGTATCCCATATACAGCCCCCCCAGCTTAGTAATATACTGTACCCCATATACATCCTCCCAGCTTAGTAATATACTGTATCCCATATACAGCCCCCCAGCTTAGTAATATACTGTATCCCATATACAGCCTCCCAGCTTAGTAATATACTGTACCCCATATACAGCCCTCCAGCTTAGTAATATACTGTACCCCATATACAGCCCTCCCAGCTTAGTAATATACTGTACCCCATATACAGCCCTCCCAGCTTAGTAATATACTGTACCCCATATACAGCCCACCCAGCTTAGTAATATACTGTATCCCATATACAGCCCCCCAGCTTAGTAATATACTGTATCCCATATACAGCCTCCCAGCTTAGTAATATACTGTATCCCATATACATCCTCCCAGCTTAGTAATATACTGTATCCCATATACAGCCCCCCAGCTTAGTAATATACTGTATCCCATATACAGCCTCCCAGCTTAGTAATATACTGTATCCTATATACAGCACTCCCAGCTTAGTAATATACTGTATCCCATATACAGCCCCCCAGCTTAGTAATATACTGTACCCCAAATATACAGCCCCCCAGCTTAGTAATATACTGTATCCCATATACATCCCCCCAGCTTAGTAATATACTGTATCCTATATACATCCCCCCAGCTTAGTAATATACTGTATCCTATATACAGCCCCCCAGCTTAGTAATATACTGTATCCCATATACAGCCCCCCAGCTTAGTAATATACTGTATCCCATATACAGCCTCCCAGCTTAGTAATATACTGTACCCCATATACAGCCCTCCAGCTTAGTAATATACTGTATCCCATATACAGCCCCCCCAGCTTAGTAATATACTGTACCCCATATACATCCTCCCAGCTAAGTAATATACTGTATCCCATATACATCCTCCCAGCTTAGTAATATACTGTATCTCATATACATCCTCCAAACTTAGTAATATACTGTATCCCATATACAGCCTCCCAGCTTAGTAATATACTGTACCCCATATACAGCCCTCCAGCTTAGTAATATACTGTATCCCATATACAGCCCCCCCAGCTTAGTAATATACTGTACCCCATATACATCCTCCCAGCTAAGTAATATACTGTATCCCATATACATCCTCCCAGCTTAGTAATATACTGTATCTCATATACATCCTCCAAACTTAGTAATATACTGTATCCCATATACAGCTTCCCAGCTTAGTAATATACTGTATCCTATATACAGCCTCCCAGCTTAGTAATATATGTATCCCATATACAGCCCTCTCCCAGCCTAGTAATATATTGTATCCCACATACAGCGCTCCCAGCTTAGTAATATACTGTATCCCTTACATAGCCCCAGCTTATTAATATACTGTATACACCCCCCCCCCCCGGGAAAAAAGAATCTGGCCTCATATAATATATACAGCCTCCCAGTATAAAATTATTCTGGCCCCATATAATATATACAGCACCCCTTGCCCCACTATAAATTATTCTGGCCCCATATAATATGTACAGTGCCCCCCCCCCCGTATAAAACAATTATGGCCCCATATAATATATACAGCACCCCCCCTGGGAATAAAACAATTATAGCCCCATATAATATATACAGCACCCCCCCAGTATAAAACAATTATAGCCCCATATAATACATACAGCACCCCCCCAAGTATCAAACAATTATAGCCCCATATAATATATACAGCACCCCCCCAGTATAAAACAATTATAGCCCCAAATTAATATATACAGCACCCCCCAGTATAAAACAATTATAGCCCCATATAATATATACAGTACTCCCCCATATAAAACAATTATTGCCCCATATAATATATACAGCACCCCCCAGTATAAAACAATTACAGCCCCATATAATACATACAGCACCCCCCAAATATAAAACAATTATAGCCCCATATAATATATACAGCACCCCCCAGTATAAAACAATTATAGCCCCAAATTAATATATACAGCACCCCCAGTATAAAACAATTATAGCCCCATATAATATATACAGTACTCCCCCATATAAAACAATTATAGCCCCATATAATATATACAGCACCCCCCAGTATAAAACAATTATAGCCCCATATAATATATACAGCATCCCCCCAGTATAAAACAATTATAGCCCCATATAATATATACAGCACCCCCCAGTATAAAACAATTATAGCCCCATATAATATATACAGCAACTCCCAGTATCAAACAATTATAGACCCATATAATATATACACCACCCCCTCCCAGTATAAAACAATTATAGCCCCATATAATATATACAGCATCCCCCCCAGTATAAAACAATTATAACTCTATATAATATATACAGCACCCCCCAGTATAAAACAATTATAGCCCCATATAATATACAGTATACAGCACCCCCCCAGTATAAAACAATTATAGCCCCATATAATATATACAGCATCCCCCCAGTATAAAACAGTTATAGCCCCATATAATATATACAGCATCCCCCCAGTATAAAACAGTTATAGCCCCATATAATATATACAGCATCCCCCCTAGTATAAAACAATTATAGCCCCATATAATATATACAGTACCCCCCCCCCCTCCCAGTATAACATGACACCTCCCCACCCACTTATTAGCCACATAGAATTAATGAAATCATACTCACCTGCAGGCAGCTACTCCCTCGGCACGCTGCTCCGGTCTTCACGCGGCTCTTCTGTGAGCCACTGCTCCGCACAGTGACACAGGCGGCGTGACGTCATGACGCCTGTGTCGCTGCTCAGAAAGGAGTGACGCCAGCAGCCGGAAAGGTGCTGCGTCGCTCCGCATATAAATCGCGCCTGTGTCTTAAAGAGCTGGTGGGTGATTCGGGCGCCCGTTAACTTCACCGCTCTTTAAAGGGATCTGCATTCTGCCGCCTGAGGAAGATGCGGCCCTGCCCGTTCTCATGATCTGTGGGGGTTCCATCACTGAGACTCTCACCAATTAGCAGGTTAGCCCCTATCCTGTAGATAAATGCTAACTTTTATGACGCTGGAGAACCCCTTTAAGACCTATAACCTTTTAATTTTTCCACATAAAGAGCTCTGTGATGGCTTGTTGCACTTAATAGTGATGGTATTTAATTTTCCATGTTGTGTACTGGGAAGCGGGAAAAAAATTCCAAATACAGTGAAGATGGGGAAAACACATTTACTACGTTTTCTTGTGAGCTTGGATTTTACGGCTTTCACTGTGCACCCCTGAATGACATGTCTACTTTATTCTTTACGTCGGTGCGATCACAGGAATACCAAACTTATATAGGTTTTATAATGTTTTCATACATTTACAAAAATTAAAACCTCCTGTACAAAAATTTTTTTTTAGATTTTGCCATCTTTTGCAAATTACTTTTTCATACTTTGGTGTACAGAGCTGTGGGTGGTTTTGAATGCTGCCATTTTTAGGACTGTACGACCTTTCCATCACTTTTTAAAGAATTTTTTATATTTTTTTAAAATGGCAAAAAAGTTCCATTTTCGACTTTGGGCGCTATTTTCTGTTGCGGGGTTAAACGCAGTAAAAAAAACGTTATTATATTTTGATAGATCGGGCATTTTAGGCGATACCTAATGTGTTTATGGTTTTTACTGTTTATTTATATCGGTTCTGGGGAAAGAGGGGTGATTTGAATTTTTAGGTTTTTTATTATAATTTTTTTTTACTTTTTTAAAAATTTTTACTATTTTTCAGACTACCTAAGGTACTTTAACCCTAGGTTGTCTTATCGATCCTATCATATACTGCCATACTGCCATAGGCTGTCATGGCAAGTGACGATCCTCGCATGGGCGCCGCCATCTATTTGAAGCCACCGGCATGCAGCAAACTTACCGGCTCAGCTGCTGAGCCCTCTCTATGCACCGGGACCTGACGGTAAGGGGTTAAAGAGGGCTTGTCACCAGAAGTTATGACATTCCATAGCAAGTAATCTTTCCAACGCGTTTCAAACGGACTAGCCGTTCTTAGTCATGGCTCATATATTAATGGCAGGAGAATGATACAATACAGACACACACAAAAAGGCTCTCTTGAGCAGAAACGTTGCTACTGTTGTTACCAATGATGGAATAAAGAAGAAAAAACACTTTTTTTCACCTTATTTGGAGTGCTGCTCGTTTTCTTGTATATATATATATATATATATATATATATATATATATATATATTTATATACAGGTGGTCCCTAGTTAAGGACACCCAACTTACAGACGACCCCTAGTTAAAGACCTCTGGTGAAGCTCTCTGAAAGCTTTACTATAGTCCTACGCTGTAATGATCAGCTGTAAGGTGTCTGTAATGAAGCTTTATTAATAATCCTTGGTCCAATTACAGCAAAACATTTTGAAACTCCAATTGTCACTTGGCCAAAAAAAAAATTTGCCTGGATCTACAATTATAAAATATACCTTTCCGACTTACATACAAATTCAACTTCAGAACAAACCTATGGAACCTATCTTGTATGTAACCTGGGGACTGCCTGTATATATATGTATCACTGTTACCAGCTTCGATTTGGAGTGCTGTTAATTTTTGGATTTTATGGATACATTGGTCCTCACCCCGAACTAGGGACATTTTGGACATTTTGCTGCTGTGGACTTTTTTCTATTTTACATATATATATATGTGTGTGTGTGTGTGTGTGTGTGTATATATATATATATATATATATATATATATATATATATATATATGTGTGTGTAGCTGAACAAACGGCAAAATAAACTCTACATAAAATCCACTAGAGGTAATGTGAGGGGGATTTTATGCTAAAGCCCAAGTGCTGATGCAGCGTGAGGCTAGTTTTACTAGTGGAGGCTGCAGCCAGTAAAAGGCTTCATTCACACATGCTGCAATGTGAGATATGTTCCTGGGAGACTCAAGTCCTGAACAAACAGCTGTGCTATTTTAATTGCCGACTTGTGCTAGAATTTCAGAAACACACATGTCTCAGCTTTGGGAAGGGAGTGAAGTCATGTCTCTTTTTCTGATGCTGTTATACCCTAGCAGTTGCATCTAGTTAAACCCCTGATTAGAAGAATTCCAGTGGTGAGGAAGTATGTTACATCCAAATACAAAATGTTCATTCACTCAGTATTTTTAGGTAGAAAACATGATACATGTCTCTTTCACTCTCTTCAGTCCCGTATTTATTTCAGTATAGATTTCCCGGCTGTGGTAGTGTTATATCGATGATGTGTTGCCATGTATGTAAGGGCTACATGACTCTCGATCACTTATATCACAGCTCCATTGGGGGATTTATCATACGCTGGCGCATGCTGCAGCGGGATATTATGCAACCCTGCCCCTCCAGCTGCGCGGCATATGTCAGGCGGCTACGGACAGACAATTCTATGCCAGAAAAGAGATTAAAGGTGAACTTCAAGGTCAAGCTACATCAATGACAGATCGCATGATCCATCATTGTTTGAGCCAAAGTAGCCTTAATCGGAGACGACCAAGGAGGACACAGTTGCTGAAAAGTGATCATCGAAAAAGTGAGACTTAAGCTGCAAAACTACAAGCCAGAAAGCTTCTGGTAGAATGTCCTATGGACTTTTTGGCAAGGCACATCAGCTGTATGTTCACTGAAGCATATCTTGAAAAGAACAATGTCCCAACTGTGTCCCTACTGTTATGTTCTTGGGTAGCTTTGTTGTATCTGGCACAGGGTGTCTTGTATCTGTGAACAAAAGAAATCTAAAGGCTATCAAGGGATTCTAGAGAGAAATGTGCTGCATAGTATCAGAGAGTGTGGTCTCAGTTGCAGGTCTTGGGTCTTGCAACAGGATAATGACCCAAAACACGCAGCTAAAAACACCCAAAAATGGCTAAGAGGAAAACATTGGATTGTTCTGAAGTGGCCTCTATGAGCCCCAACCTAAATTCTTATAAGCATCTTTGGAAGGAGCTGAAACATAGCGTCTGGAAAAGGTCCTTTGACACCCCAGACAGGAGGGGCCCAAAACACCTGCAGAGAGGTGCAGAATTCTCATTGAAACTTGTGATTGCAGTGATTGCCTCAAAAAGTTGTGCAACAAAATATTAAGTTATGGTAACAGTGGATCAGTGAAAAAAACGAACGACAGACTAATGCAAATCAGCCATTATCATCCGTTTTTCCCAGTATGAATTTTGCCTCCTTCAAATGTAGATTGGGTTTTTTTCCTCTGTCTATAATGTAAACCAATATATAGTGTTATTATGATGCAGCTTTATAAATAAAGCTTTAAAATGATTTTAGTTTTGTATCCATATTGCTATGGATGGATGAGAGATCATTTTGACTGACAATGGGTTCTGACAACATGTCTTTGATTTCAATGGACGTATTCTTCCCAAAGACTGAAGTAAATTAGAATTTGGGACTAACATATATACTTGAGTATAAGCCTACCCAAGTATAAGCTGAGTCACCTAACTTTACCACAAAATACTAAGAAAACTTATTGGGTCTCATTTACTAAGGGTCGTGGGAGCCCCTCGTTCACACAAACCTTCTGACACTCCCTGCGACTCCTTTTCCATCTCCTCTTCACACATAGAGTGGTCAGAGATGCACCGATGTGCTCTACCTGCGCACATAGTATGAAGAGAGGTGATGACGTCACAGTGTGCACACGGGCAGAGCATGTGGATGCTTCTCTTCCTGCTCTACGCTTGAAGAGGAGCCTTAGGGAGCATCTGAAAGTATGTATGTCATTTTTTTAATATGCTCATGTATAAGCCGAGATGGGGTTTTGCAGCACATAGGGAAGCATGGTGGCTCAGTGATTAGCAGTACAGCCTTGCAGCGCTGGGGTCCCATCCAGGTCAACAACTGCAAAGAGTTGTTTGTATGTTCTCTCCGTGTTTGTGTGGGTTTACTCCGGGTCCTCCGGTTTCCTCCCACACTCCAAAACATACTGGTAGGTTAGATTGTGAGCCCCATTGGGGACAGGGACTGATTTGGCAACAAATTTGGCAGCGCTGCGTAATCTGTGTGCACTATATAAACAAAGGAATTATTATTATTATTACACGAGTATATACAGTATTTTTAATGAAATTAAATCACTCAGACCTCTTAGGCCACAATAGTGACAGGTTTTGCATCAATTTGCAAAGTGTCCAGAAAGCATGCGCGGATGAAGTGAGTGTGGCTTAGTTAAGAAAATTAATTAAGAAAACTAGGCTGGGTATGGAATGAACCAATATCAAAACTGTACCAAAACATTTGCATTAAATAAGGCAACCAAAAGGGGGAATAATGTTTGAAAAGTCAAGCAAAATGCATTAAATATATAATATGGTAACGGTCTAAATATTAGTAATATTAATAAAAGAAAGTATTAGTAACAATTCCAAAATCTGTACAGGCCAATTCTGATTTAAAGTGGTTAAGCATAGCAGTAGCCTGAATATACTGCTCTCATGATATGATTAATTAATGAAAATTTTCTAATAAAATAATAATATTCAGTCCATGTATAGCATATTACCGGTAAATTATTTAATAAAATGTAAATGGAAGGTCAACACACCGATAAAGCCATTACCATGCTGAAAATGTCCTGACCTGTTCCTTTATCTCAAGCTTTTGCTTCGTGTCAAAGCTTTTCACAGAAGAGCTAGAGACTATTATTATGTACGATAACAATAGATTAGCATACTGGTCAGACTGGTTAGAAGGCTACCTGGGTTGATCAGAATGTTCTTTGCATGATAATCTTCTAAGCTTTGGAGCATGTCCTGCCAGGAAAAGGTTGGCAGGTTGGCCGGTAACACCTGAGTGCCCGTGACAATGTCCAACGTCTTTACTTATCAGTTCTTACTGCATCCTTTACACAGAGCTGTCAGTCCAGTTTACCTGAGATGGCATTCAGAGGCCTAAAGTTTGGTCATTTAGGAACATCCTTTATCCAACATTTATAGGGAACCTGTCAGCATAAAATGCCCGATAAAAATTGGGTCAATTGGGGCTTATCAGTCCCCTATACAAGAGAGTATAAGACTGGTAAATAGTGAAATTACAGCAGCTTATCCAAAGTGAAACCATCAGTGGGTAACCTTCACCTAGTTGAAGGGAGTCTGTCATCAGAAAAGTCATTTTTTACATGATGACAGGTTCCAATAGCCTCTGGCATGGTAATTTAAAAAATGCCTCCTAGTAGTGCATCCTAATAATTCAACTGATTTTAATTTTTACTTTAACATTACCTGGCTCCCTGCCAGCAGAGTGTGGTGAGTATCAGTGTGTGTGTGGGGGGGGGGGGGCAGCTCAAATGAGAATTGCTTGCAGAAGAGAGCTGACGTTACCTAAGAGAGGGTACAGGGGAAAGGCTAAAGTACGGGGGCTAGTGATGAGTGAGTAGGAGGGGAGGAGAAGACAACTCAAACTACACTTGAAACCTACCATGAGGAATTTACTATAAGAAGTAGATGTGATGGTAGATTCCTCCTGCTGCCTCTGCCCTAATCTGTAATTGAATAATTCTGGAACCTAACTTGTTAAAAACTTTATTTTAGTAATACATAAGTTATCCCCCTTAACTTTTCATTTTTCACTCGTCACCTTCAAAAATCTTTTTATCTTTGCATGTTAATAGCTGTGTCAGGGGTTGTTTTCTGCGTAACAAATTAAACTATTTAATATTCCTTGCCCTGTACTGGAAAGCAGAAACAATATTCCAAATGCAGTGGAATTGCTGAAAAAATGCATTTGCCCCATTTTCTTGTGGGCTCGGATTTTACAGCTTTCACTGTGCGCCCCAAATGACGTCTACTTTATTCTTTGGGTCGGTGCGATTACGGTGATACCAAATTTATATAGGTTTTATTATGTTTTCATACATTTGCAAAAATTCAAAATTAAAACCACCTGTAAAAAAATTCATTAACTTTTTCATACTTCTGTGCACGGAGCTGTGGGCGGTGTCATTTTTTGCGACTTTTGATGAGGTTTTCAATGCTACCATTTTAAGGACTCTACAGCATTTTGATCACTTTTTATTGTATTGTTCATATTTTTTAAAATAACAAAAAGTGGCATTTTTTACTTTGGGCTGTTTTCCATTACCGGGTTAAATGCCGGGAAAATTTTTTATTATATTTGGATAAGTGAGACATTTTGCGATGCGGTGATAAGTAACATGTTTATAATTTTTACTGTTCATATCTATATCAGTTCTAGGGAACGAGGGGTGATTTTAATTTTTAGGGGTTTTTGTAAATCCATTTTTTTAAAACATTTTTTAAAATTTTTTAAACTATTTTTCAGACCCCCTAGGATACTTTAACCCTATGTTGTCTGATTGATCCTACTATATACTGCCATACTACAGTATGGCAGTATATGGGGATTTTCCAGATCAAATATTACAATGTGCAAATCGCACATTGTAATAGATAGGATAAAACAAGACGTAGTAACTAATCGCCGTCCCCCGATGACTTCACAGGGGGCAGTGATCAAATCCAATATGGCAGCATCGATGAGCCGCTGAGATTTAAATGACTCCAGCATTTACACGGTTAATACTTACAATCGGTGCCAGAACTGACTGTGGGTGTTATTGGTGGATGTTTGCTGCAATATGCAGCAAACACCCACTTTGTATGTCGAGGGCTAATCCCGTGAGCCCTCTCCATACAGCGGGAGCTGACGTGCTACATGCTATTACATTACATGTCGGTAAGGGGTTGACTGCAGAGGTTACTGGGGCATGTACTAACCTGGCCGGGCACTGGGGCTTAAGGCTAGTACACGCACCAGTAACCTCTGCAGTTAATTTACATATTACTAAAATAAGGTTTTTAACAAGTTAGGTTAGGTCCCAGGATTATTAAATTAATTATTAGGGCAGAGGCAGGAAGGGGGGATCTACCATCAGATCTACTTCTGATAGTAGATTATTATTATTTTGCCATGAGGCAAAACCTCTGCCAAATCCCCTGCCATTTTAAAATGAAGAAATAAAGAATATACTGTTTTTTAAGAAGTGCCGTGGATTACGTTGAAGTGGACAACGTAAGAAGTTACGTTGGATTACTTTCACCTGTAGTCCAAGGCAGGCCACGCGCACAGCACTCTGCAGGATTTCCTTATGGATTGTCACCCATGTGTGAGGACTTGCTAAAGATCGGGGTGAGCTGTATTACTTTTCTTTTTAACTTGGCTTATACTCAAGTCTATAAAAACACTGTACTCACCTTTCTGACGCCCCCTCTTGTCCTCTTCTTGCTTCTGATGTACTGGTGCCTCTTCACGTCCTTCGGCTCCTCTTTGGCTCCTCTTCGGGCCCCTCGCGATGCCAATGGCTCACAAACAATGATGTCGGCAGGCAGCTGACATCATTCTGTGTGCCGGCCATGCGCGGGGACCAGAAGAGGAACCGGACGACCAAAAGAGGAGCGGAAGGGCCCAAAGAGGCACCGGAAGCAAGAAAAGGACCTTCAGGGAGTGTTAAGGTGAGTACAGTGTTAATTTTTTAAATTACAGGCTTGGCATACCGGGGGGCATGGACTGGCAATATACAGCAGGGATGGACAGGCTATAATCTACATGGGCTGGCAGGCTAAGTACTACAGGGGCTGGCTGACAATATACTGGGCGGGATGGGCAGGCTATATACTACAGGGGTTGGCTGGCTTTAGACTGCAAAGGCTAGAAGGCTATATCCCACAGGGGCTGGAAGGCTATATACTACAGGGCCTGGAAGGCTATATACTGGGGGGGGCAGGGGATGGCATGCTATATACTACAGGGGGCTGGGGCTGGCAGGCTATATACTGGGGGGACTGGCTAGCTATATACTGCAGGGGCTGGAAGGCTATATACTGGGGGTCAGAGGCTAGCAGGCTATATATTGGGAGGCAGGATCTGACAGGTTATATACTGGGGGATATGGTTGGCTTTATACTGACTGGAGGCTGTGACCAATGTATTTCCCACCCTCAGCTTATACTCGAGTCAATAGGTTTTCCCAGTTTTTCATGTTAAAATCAGGGAGCTCGACTTATACTCGGGTCGGCTTACATTCGTGTATATACGGTATTCAGATACACAACAAAGTCATTTATTAAATCTACGTTAAATCCAGAGGCTATTGGAACCTGTAATCATGTAAAAAATATCTTCCTGATGATTGGTTTTCTTTGAATTAGCAGTATTGTGGGGGGGGGGGGGGGCGGACCCAGCAGCATAAAGTAATGCAGAATCTGAGAGGGGGGTTATAATCTGCAGTGTGTTCATTAATGTTGTGAATTTTAATTGAGAAATGCACCTTTACAATGCAAAGGTTGAGCTCTGCCCCTTGTCACATAGCCACATTGATTCTGCTACATGTTTGCCAAGACCAAAGGGGCTGTAAGGTTGATATGAAGAAATTCTGGTACTTGCTTTGACTTATAGTGAGGACATTTTCCTGCTAGTTATACTTACTGAGGCCAATACATTTGCTTTATGTACTTTCAAAAATTAATTCAGTGCCTCTTTTATTATGCCAGACTACAGTCAATTACACAAACTACTTTCTGCTGCTTTTCCCGACTAATATTTGCTGTCTGGATATTATTTGTTAATAAACCATCAATAATGTCCAAATAAGTTACACTAATGCATCTGGAAAGGGAAAAAGAACATAAATACATAAATATGCCTCACTAATTCCTCATTAATAATGCATTTACGTTTTGATTGCTGAATATTGGCTAATTAAGATTATATAGATGCATTTTGATTGTGTAATTATATGCACTGACATTTCCATGCCAGAAAATGTAGACTTAATGAAGCAGCTATAGTAGGGAAGAAGGACTAAAAAACATCAGTGTGTTAAAGAAGAAGGCGGGAGGAGATGTGTAAGTACTGAACTATCTACAAGATAATGTACTGCTCTTATATAGAATATTATTATCAGATTTTAATCATACGGCTCCATGCATAACACAGTGCTTTACATTATATTATAGGGAGTGAAAATGACAGACTGCAACAAGATGCAGACAAGGTGATGGCCCCGCTAGACAACTTTACCGGCTACTGAATACCCTATTATTCATTGTTTTACTATAATTATTGGCCGGCCACATAGTAATGACTTTCACAGATTGTAGCTATTGCAGCCAAAAACTGTATCTGCTGTAGCAATATTACATTACTTATTATTATAATATTCGAATAATATTATACTATTAATATTATTGATAATATGCTGTTTTCATATTCATTTGAGGTTACATTTTGTTGTATATAAGTATGGGTGATAATTTGCATATTTATATATAATTATTTGGTCATTAGAAGAAGAAAGTCTGCAGCCTTTGAGTTCTGTTTTTTAGCTATCAAAACAAAAATAACAAGCATATTAGAAGTAAATACAACAATCAGATAAATAACACCAGATTCTACTATGTTTGTTTAATTACCAAAAATGACAAATTTGGAAAGCTTGTATGAAAAACAAAGTATATCCCATAAGTTAAGCAGTTGTAAGACCTGTAAGATTAGCAGTACCATATATACTTGAGTATAAGCCGACCCGAGTATAAGCCGGGTCCCCTAATTTTACCACCAAAAACTGGGAAAACCTATTGACTCGAGTATAAGCCGAGGGTGGGAAATGCATTGGTCACAGACCCCCCCAGTATATAGCCAGCCAGCCCCCTATAGTATACAGCCTGCCCAGCTTGCCCCCATTAGTATACAGCCAGCCCCCAGTAGTATACAACCTGCCCCCAGTAGTATACAGCCTGCCTAGCCTGCCCCCAGTAGTATACAGCCTGCCCCCAGTAGTATACAGCCTGCCCAGCTTGCCCCCAGTAGTATACAGCATGCCCCCAGTAGCATACAGCCTGCCCCCAGTAGTATACAGCCTGCCCCAGTAGTATACAGCCTGCCCAGCCTGCCCCCAGTAGTATACAGCCTGTCCCCAGTAGTATACAGCCTGCCCCAGTAGTATACAGCCTGCCCCCAGTAGTATACAGCCACCCCAGCCTGCCCCCAGTAGTATACAGCCTGCCCAGAATTAAAAAAAAACCAAAAAACTTATATACTCACCCTCTGGTTGCCCCGATGCGCAGCTCTGCTCCCCCGATGTCCGTGAGGGTCCTCTTCTGGCTTCCCGGCTCCTCTTCTTGCTTCTGCGCCTGTCTTCGGTCTTCTGTAACATCGTGCTGGGTGCCGCCATTGTTCTCTCCGGCGCGCCGCTGCTGACATCATACTAGAGGCCGGGAGAAAAGCAAGAAGAAGAGCCAGGAAGCCAGAAGACGAGCCGTGCGGACATCGGGGGAGCAGCGCTGCGCATCGGGGCCACCAGAGGGTGAGTATATAAGTTTATTATTTTTTAAGTCCATTGACTGGTTTATTGACTCATGTATAAGCCGAGGGGACATTTTTCAGCACATTTTTACACATTTTTCAGCACATCACTTACATGAGTATATACGGTAAGTGATGTCAGCATTTTCTGTAACAGACACAATTGTAACAGAGCAATTTTGGACAAGGAACTACAGGTCTGCAAGTACCTATAGTGTGTTTAGAGTCTCCCTGACCAGTTCTCTTTACCTACCATGAGGAATCTACCATTAGAAGTAGATCTGTTGGTAGATTCCTCCTGCCTGCTCCTGCCCTAATCATTAATCAAATAATCCTGGGACCTAACCTAACTTGTTAAAAACTTTATTTTAATAATATGTAAATTACCTACAGAGGCTACTGGGGCATGGTGTAGCCTTAGCTCCCAGTACCCTTCCAGGCTAGTACACGCCCCAGTAGCCTCTGCAGTTAATTTACATGTTACTAAAATAAAGTTTTTAACAAGTTAGGGTCCAGGATTATTTAATAAATGATTAGGGCAGAGGCAGCAGGAGGAATCTACCAACAGATCTACTTCTGATAGCAGATTCCTCATGGTAGGTTTCCTTTAAGTACAGATCTTTTAAATTTCTGTATTTTAATTGGGTATGAAATGTTGTTGTTCTGTTGGTTTTCCACAAACCTGTTGCAATGAATTATGGCCAACGATCTTCCCTTTGGTCTTGTCTGTCCAACTGAGATAGGTCCAAAAATCTTTTGGTTCAGACGAAGCTTTCACCTCACAACTCTTTCATAGAAGCCATGCTTGGACAGTCATTTTCCAAGTCATGAAGTTAAAAACTTAATCATGCTAACTGAAGACTGCACAGACTGAGATGTAGATCTTGGATTTTATTTTTCAAAATTTCTCTGAGCATCACATGGTCCGGTCTTGACTAAATAAGCTGGGTTGTTCACTCCTGTGCATTATTTGAAATGTCATGTAACCTTCTCAATTTGTAAAATACATTGCTTGTTGCAGAAAGATGGATTTCAGATTGTTTGGAATGGACTTTCAACTAAGGATGAGTGGACTTGTTCATGTCTGGGCTCAATCGAGTTTGTCTAAACCCACAGCGGTAACTTCTGGAATTGGTCTCAGCACCTGTGCCTGAACGTTGAACTCTAACTACTGGTTCCGGTTTGTGTACGCTTTAAGAATTGCTTCTTTAAGATCAATGCCGTTTTTTTTCCTCTTTGGCGTTGCGTGGCCACAAACCTGAATCTTCCGGACAACACACGGCCACAACTTCTGCTTTTACAGGGTGTACCAAATTTTTTGTCTTTTAACCATATTTCTATTTGTATAGCTTTGGTGTTATTATACTGTGTGTGTACATTAGCAAATATCCCCAAAAATTATTTTCCATTGAATGAAAAAGTGTTTGTTGCCCTGTACATACAGTATATTAAAAAAATACCTAAAACCTACAAACAGCCGAAACTGGATTACATTTTCCTTTTACACATACTTCCAAACATAATTTTTCTGCTAACACTTTGAAACATGGAATTTTCCTGGTAGAACGTGTTTGCCGTAAATGGAGGACAAGATTAACAGAGCAGGTTTGAGAGAATCACACATTCACGATGATTTACAGTTTGTCAGGTTCATATCAGATGGCAGTGAAACTGTAGAAGTTGCCAAGAGCCGGTGCTGAATTATAAGCAGACTAGTGCTTAAATATGTGCCAAGGGATGAATATTTTACCAAAAGAGCAGGCTGTGCTCAGCAAGGCTTGAGAGAAAATCCACCTGAGATGCTGCAAGAAGAGGTTTTACATTATGCTCAGGATTCTTTCAAAGTTAGATTTATGTTTTCTTGTTTTTGGTTTTGAACAGAAAACTCAAAACTGACTTATAGAGAAGAAATAAACAATATTAACCAGTACATAAATTATTAACTGCTGTGGCACAAAGGAGCGATAACACTGAAATACAATTCAGTATCAAAATGGCAGCTAAATTAAAAAAGGAAATAAATAAGTGATATACGGTATTTCTGACTTATTGGGTTCCCTGTTAATAAATAGGAATATGTTGTGTCTTGGCTACCATTCAACTTGGCTACTGCAGCATCAGTGTTTTAAGCAATTATCATACACTATGGGGGTCATACAATTCCTGGCACTAAGCCAAGTGGGCGTTTAGTGGGCAGTTGGCAGCTGTTGATTGGTGCGCTAGATATAGTCAGAGCACTAGCTATAGCCTGCACATTATAGCGCAATTGTCAAGCCCCGTGACTATCCACCGGATACACTAAGAGTCTAAGGATATATCCTTCACCAGTAAAGGGGCGGGGGAATCAAACACCAGCACATGATGCACTGGTGTTTAATAATCCTCCCACTTTATTTTTGAAGAACCTCCCACCAAAAATACAAGGGCTCTGCCAAACTATGGAAGGTGGGGGGTATACAAATTTCCTAAAAGCAATACAGATAAGAAAGTTGTAATGAAACAATGTTGTTTTTAACATGGCGTAGCTATGAGGAACATCTACTTTGAGGCTTATATATGATATTTATTAACCCCTTACAGACATGCTGGCTGCGGGTGTATGAAGAGGGCTTACGGACTGAGCCCTCTCCACACAAGGTGGTTGTTTGCTGCATATTGCAGCAAACACCCACCGGTAACACTCGCATCCCATCCTTATCGCTTCACCATGATTAAGCTGTGAAGTGAAACGCGTAGGTCCCTTGTACCTGTGATCCTTTGTCTCTATGTATACAGCCATGGAATATGCTTTTATTCAATAAAAGGATGGGTTTGATTATTCTCTTGTGAAGTGCTAGAAATTTTTCTCTTGTTCCAAAAATAAATTAAGAGTAAAAATCATAAACATGTAAGGTATTCCTGTATCCCAAAATGTCCAATCTATCAAAATATACCAAAGTTATTCCCATAACCTCGTAAGGAAAAATAGCGCTGGAATGCACCTTTTTATATATAACACAACATAAAAATGATCAAAACGCTGTACAATCCTAATGGAAGCAATGAAAACGTTATCTAAAATTGCAAAAAATGACACGTCAAACAACTTCATAAACCTGATGTATGAAATTGTTATTAGCGCCAGAAGGTGGCAAAATTAAGAGTTTTTTTGTACAGAAGGTATTAATGTTTTAAAATGTTTTAAACTCCAATAAAACCCATCTATATGTAGTATCCCTGTGATCATACCAACCGAAATAAGGAGATGTGTCATTGGAGGTGGACAGGGAAAGCTGTAAAAAGCAAGCCCACAGGAAAATGACGCAAATCCAATTTTTTCAACAATTTCACTACATTTGGATTTTGTTTTTCGCTTCCCAGCGATGTGTAATTTATAGATACTTAATCATAGATCCATGCACCGTGACAGTGTTGATCTTCTTAGATAAGGTTGCAAAAAGACTTAGGGACATCTATTCCAACCTATAAACCAGATCTGGCTGTGGTTGGGCTAGTGGTCAAGCGTGACTGCGGCATGTAAGAGGTTAACACCTGCGATCGGAGGAATCTCTGATCGCGGGTGCTAGAGGTGGGTGTGGGCTATAATATACAGCTGACACTTTGCAGCTTCTGTTCAAGAGTCGGTGCCAGAAGCTTGACATAATAATACTGCAAAATGCGGGAACGCACCTCCCGCCATGCAGTACTATTACATCAAATGTCGGGAAGGGGTTAATACTAAGGACATACCTAGAAAACTATATAATTCAGAGTTAATAATAGACATAAACACAGACTGAAACCATCTGTAAAGGCAGTAGGATATTCTGTATACAATGTACCATAAAAATTTGTCATGGAAAAAGAATCTTTAATATCTTAACTGGGAAGTACTCAGTAATTTTGCACAATGATTTATGGCCATATCAAAACAATTTTTCTAGGGTTTTGAAAATGTTATTGAATATTTGTGGTTTGGAGCTGCTGCTGCGGTTTGGAGAATTTAGTCTAGAAGCTTCCATTTGTTGATGATGTGTGATAGAGTGTAATACACAGACTGATATTTACAGAAATTATTAGGGTTTCAAATGGAATTTTGAAAATAATTCTTTAGGTTATTGTCTTGGTTGATGTCTTACCACAAACGTTGAAAAGCATTGACAATTTAATTTGTGGGAGGAAAACTGCTAAAGCCTTCCCCATTGTCTAGAATATAGGAATTCAGCCGAACCTTGAACTAAGTTTGGATCGGCACCCAATTTCTCACCAGCAACATACACGATTGCTGCTGACATAGATCAGCCCCACCCACACTAGCGACCGGTCACGGATCACAGGTGTTAACCCTTTAAATGATGATGAAAAAAGCATGTGGGCCCCCATATTCCCTGGGATTGTTACTCATTAGAGATCCTCCATGCACTTGTGGCAATGCTGTACAGGTCCCCACGGCTGTTATCTTAACAGACTTTTGTTCCATCAAAAAGAAGAGCACATCAGCGGTAACAGTTATCAAATGTGTCTGCAATTAAGATTTATTATTAATCCTGGTTCTTATGACAATAAAACATTTTTAAAATCCAATTATCATAGAGACCAAAAATTGTTTGTCTGGAGTCACAATGATAAAATATACAGTTCCGGCTTAAATACAAATTCAACTTAAGAACAAACCAAATGAACCGATCTTGTATGTAACTCGGGGACTGCCTGTTTTCACTTGTATTATACACACACTCTCTGAGCCAACATCAAAAAGGGAAAGGGAAATATTGAGCACAGGGAAATTCTGATGTGTCTTCTGCAGTTTTCATTCTTTGCACCGTAAAATCTGCAGCAATAATTGTCAAACTGCAGTTTGGAAGCCCCCAGTGATCATCACCTCGCATTGCAGGTTTTTCATGCCACATATGGATATGATTTGTTTTAATCCCAACCACTTTGCTGTCCCTAAAATTCTTCAGGTGTGAGTTGTGGCTTACCCACAGTGATTTCATCCTACATGCCCCTGATCTTACACTAAAATACTGGTCTATGCCAGGATGAAAGAGAAGCGTTCAGAAATGCTATAATTATATAACAGGGATATTCCACATTTTTTTAATTTTCATACTGTTTTGTGTATGTGCAAAAGAGAAAAGATATCATATATAGACGCTGTGCAGTACAAAGCTTGAAACAGTAAAGACATATGAATAATGTGTAATGAGGACACTGGACTCAGAGATGACAGATACAACAGTGCACCCTAAAACTCCAGCCTCCCAGCAGCCCTGGCTTCTTGCTTCTGCATATCATAGGCAATACAGGACAACTACAAAGATGGTTCCTCCATACACCAAAGTGCAGACATGAAGCAAGATAAACACAATCAGGGTGGTAAACAATCCGGATCACAACAGAGATAGAATATAAGATACAGAATCGCATTAATAAAAGGATAGTCAAGAACAAGAGCCAAGTATCAGAAACCAGAAACACAGAGAAAGCTAAACAATTGCATACAATATAGAGCTGGCAAATTTGACTTTAACGGCCAAGGAACATAGCACACACTGAATATTTACAAACCCTAGTACAAGTGAAAAGGACCAAACAACCAAAGTGAGATAAACCCTGACCAGGCTCAATCAGCAGGCCAGCACTAGAACACAGCCCCTTACACGTGAGTGTGATATGTAAAACTTGAATTACACTCACAGCCAGGGGCGGATAAGACTGCCATGAGCCCTGGGCTGTATGAATATCATAGCTCCTATGAGTCAGGGATTCAATCCTACATACGGTACTAGAATCAATCTTCTTGGAGAATGGTGGTTATGCCCCCATGTCTGCTTTCAATCTGCTGTTTCAGGACCCTTGTAAATCTTTCAAAGGTCCTGTGTATTCAGAGGAGGAACAGATGTATGAAGATTTAATGGGTGAAGGTCATTCCCAGTATGAAATTTGCTGAGAGTTCAGACCGGACATCATACTCACTAGGGTGTAAGGGCCTTACAGTTGCACGGTGATCCCTATCTTAAAGGAAACCTACCATTTGATTTGATGCATTATGGAGCAAACATACCTTCAGAATGCAGTAGCTACACTGATTCAGGATCATATCTTGGTTAATCCCTGAGCTGAGTGGTTTTGCTGAAAAAACAATTATGACATTCAGGACCTTGGGAAAGCTGGGTCAGGATGGCTGACATAAACACATTACACACAGGAGCTGGTAATTACAAATAGAGGTTAGTCAAGACATGACTAATCAACCTGAACTGGATCACTCATACACAGCAGGTGGATGATGCAGCAATTGATTATTCTGTCTTCAGGCACAACCCAGGGACTACAACATCCTCCCCTGCAGAGAATAACTCACATGCTAGGAGAAGCACAGAACCAGCCATAGAAGCGAGACAGCTTCATTATATTAATATTATATCTGTTTTATCAGCAAAACCACTCAGCGCAGGCATTAACCAAGATATGATCCTGCATCAGTGTAGCTACAGCATTCTCAAGGTATGTTTGCTTCATAATGCATCAAATCAAATGGTAGGTTTCCTTTAATGTGACCTTTACACTCAACTACAAATCATTAACCCCATTCACCGCACCATTTGTGATTTAGCATGATGACGCAAAATCACCTGGCATGACCAATATTCCTGTCTAATCTTACAGCAATAAACATCTTTTTTTTTACGAAAATTTTTTTAATTGTTACAAAGCATTTTTCAATAAACTGCAATGATAAAACTCTTGTGAATGCACATTGAAGGTCTGTATTTTTCAGCGTTACAGTGTACACAGTTGTAGTATTGAGGATTTCATTAGGAATGCGGTGTCTATGCATCAGTAAGTACCACAGGTGTTCTCTCTATGGGAAATCCCTAAATGATGACATGCTGGAAGCACTCGAGGACAGGAGTTCAGAAAAACTGCTCTATTAATGACTGTCAGGGGCAGCCAAAAATCTGCTGAGTTATTGTCAAACTGTCCTAATTGGAATTCAGCGCTCTTCCTCGTTTTATCATTAGATATTATGAGGCACAGTTTGACACAATTCCAGGCCAATTGACCTGAAAAAACATCAAGTGCAGATTAAAGAGTTTCCATCCAACCAATAAATGAAGGAATGACCTCCTGAAGGTTTTGTGTCTCAAATGAAGGATTTTTTTCTTTCCTTTAAATATTTTACAAAAGTATTTGCTCTATACAATTAGACAATACATCATACATATCAGGGTTTCATTTCAGGAAGTAAAATCTGTCTCCCTCTTGGGTTATAAAATTCCCTTATAAAATATGTATGAAGGTATTAAAGGGGTTGTCCCATCGTTCTCCACCAGCCCCACAGAAAGGAATAGAACCCTGTAACACAAGTACAATGTCACTTCAGGGAGGACTCTAGTGGTCCACTGTTCTCATGACCACTGAGGGTTCTAATGGTTCCCCTGTGGATGAGTGTATGTGCTGGGACAACCCCTTTAAAATTGTTTTAACACCTTGACATGTGACTTACTAGTACATTAGAGTGCTATTAAGGATGTCTGAAGAGGGCTCATTATGCACCAAACACCCACCGTTAGCATTGGTGATAGCTGGAGTTAACCCATTAAATACTGCCTGCAATCCAAGCATTTAAATGTTGGAAGGCGTGTGGATGCCGCCATTTTTTGTGGTTGATTGTGATATCATTGGGGAGTGATGGTCTGTTGCCATGACAGCCTTGATTCTGTATGTAGCTGTGGGACCTGCCATTTCTGACCATATAGCAGCTTGCGAGCAAAATCCACATATGTAGTTGTATTGCAGTATATGGTTGGAGCAATCAGACCCCCTAAGGTCACCTGTGATTGTTCTGACAAAGAATAAAGGGAAGGTGTCTTCGGTAGCACACAGTGAACGCTTAAAACAGACAGATAAGGTCTTCAAAGCAGGGCTTAGCTGAGGATGTCATTGTGTTTTATATCCATCTCATGGATCTCATCATCTCTCATCTCTGACCTGTCTCATCTCTCTTTCTGTATGTCAGATACTAGCACAATGTTCAGAAGCTAAATGAAAGTGTAGATAAACCCTGTACCCTGATAATCCACGCACATTGTCAGCACACAACATCTCACAGCACAGAGGAATCATGAAGTGTCTGCTTAGAGAGTCCCCGACCACACCTTGGTATCTTACACTGACCATCACTAAGTGATAGAAGCTAAAACAGCAATAACACTGAGTAAAATTGTAAAGTAAGGGGGTAAAAATAAGCTTTATTGTGTAAACATCACTAGGGGAACTTTCTTTCATGGGAAAACCCTTTAAGTTTAATGTTTCATCTACATTTTTAATATGACAATAAACCTTGAAGAGTTTACTGTTAGAGTCCTCTGGAGATAGTGCCCTGAAGGTGTTGCTAATTTTTTCATGTGGTTGCTCTTTTGCGCTCTGTTTTTCTTCTTTTGAGTGCTGATGAGAGGAACCAGGCGGATTTTAATCAGGTGAGTCTTTACATCTTTTGCTTTTTCTACCTGTTTGTCTGTTATCACCCAAAGCACCAACCTCTGGTCACTCAATTCCATTTTCGTGATCTCTACCCTGGCCTGCTGTGTTCACCCACCTTGTTCTCCATCCTGGCCCACCAGGCCCATGCCCTGGCCCTCTTTGCCTCTGACCCTGGCCTGGCAAAATGGTCAAAGTGTTGCAATTTCAATGGAGTGTGCCAGAAATGTTTACTTTTTCAGAGTGTTCCAGATATGATACAGCAGAGCAATCTTGATTTGCAATGCTGTTTCCTGAGCTCTTATTTACCTCTGTGGTAGTTAGAGAATCTGTGCAAAATAGCAGTGTTAAAGGAAACCTACCATCTCGGATCTACCTATTAAGGAAGATCCGGTGGCAGGTTCAACTAATGAATGACATGGGAGTCACTTTATAAGGCTAATCCTTGAGTGGCCTGTAACTTTTAATCACCTAATATGCAAATATCTGAAAGTGTCTTCTGGGGCGTGGAGTAGCCGGAGCTGAAGCTACACGGCGAATCTACTCCATGCCCAAGTAGCCTCTTTAGATCCTCCTACTATGAGATCTTCAGCGTGCAGCTCCTGGTAGCTGTGCTCACTCGTCCGCGCTCTGCAGAGCTGGCAGCTGCGTGTACTCGCCTGCGAAGTCGGAGCTACTGCGCATGCTTAATATCTGCCGGCTGCTCGTGGTAGCTGCGCACTGAAGATCTCGTAATAGGAAGATCCAAAGAGGCTACTGGGGCGTGGAGTAGCCGCGCCGTTTAGCCTCAGCTCTGGCCACTCCACACCCCAGTAGCCTCTTTCAGATATTTGCATGTTAGGTGATTAAAAGATTTAAAAAGTTACAGGCCACTCAAGGATTAGCCCTAAAAGGGCTCCCATGTCATTAATTTGTTGAACCTGTCACTGAATCTACCTTAATAGGTAGGTTTCCTTTTAGCTCAGTTCACTCTCACAATCCTAGTTTCCGCTTTAAAAAGTAAAAAATGGAAATTGATCAGATCCGTTTTAAATCACTAAAGTAACACAGGTTTGTCCATGCCATCATTATTAGCCCAATGTATACGGCCTAACATCAGCGAACAAAGTACCAAACCAACAAACTGACAAGATCTGGAGTTATGCCGAGGCCCATAAAATTAAAAAACACTACGAATGAAACTAATACATATTTATTGGTATGCGTTAAAAAAACATTAAAAAACACATCTGCGTATGATGTGTCTACTCATCAAAACACCTGTGATAACGGGAGGCTGGTGACTCACCCCCTATGAGGTCCAAATGGGAACCAAGTTAAACACACTGGCATTGGGAATACATAATGTAATGCATAAAGATAAATTAACCATTCAATATGCGTTGAACTGAAGGGAGCCACCGCCCCACACGTATTGCCACCGCTCTGTGGATAGTAAGTGCCCAGTTTTTTTGATGAAGAAATAGATATAGATAGAAAAAAAAAGATAGGTAGCCAGAAATGAGATATCGATGAGATAGATAGAGAAGCGAGATGGATAGATAGATAGATAGATAGATAGGAGATCATAGATAGATAGATAAATAGATAGGTAGATAGATAGATGGATGGATAGAGAAAATGAAAAAAAGACAGCACACCATATATTGTAGTGAAAAATACCTTAGTGGATTTATTCCATGTGAAAAAGCAACGTTTCCGCTCCAAACAGTGAGCCTTTCTCTCTTCTATTCACATGGAATAAATCCACTAAGGTATTTTTCACTTCAATTTGGTGTGCTGCCTTTTTTTCATTTGTCTCTATAACTGAAGGACCAGATGCATGGCCTTCAAAGGCGTGCACCCGCTTTTTATTTTGTTTACTCAGTGGGGCACATTTACTTACCCAATCCAGTCGCGATCCCGCGGCGCGTTGTCCGATGCTGATTCGGGTCTGACGGGATTCACTAAGGTCCACCAGGTGTCACTGCTGCGCCGAGGTCCGCCGTAGTTCACCTTCTTTGTCTCGGTGCATGTAAGTGCTGATCTTGCGACACAAATTCTTTTTTAAATTCCACAGTTTTTCCGAATATGTCGGGTTGTCCGATGACCACGCCCCCCAATTTCTGTCACTTGAAAGCCAGCGCCGATGCAACACCATCTGATCATGTGAGCCAAAATCCCGAGTTCGGCGCAAATCGGAAATATTCTGGAAACCCGATGAAAGTGCGGCCTTCAGACCCTTAGTAAATGAGCCCCATTGTGTGTTTTGATAGTGCTGCTTGGACCTTTTCTTACTGTGTAGATGGATAGTTAGGTAGGTAGGTAGATAAATAGATAGATGGATAGATAGATAATAAGCGACAAACGATAGATAGGTAAAAATTAGACATCTATAGATGGTAACTATTATAAGGGATAGATAGAGAAGATGTAGATTTCTGTATTGAAAGTGAATGTAAAAGTTTAATTAATCCGTTATGGACAGTTTTGTTACCTTTTATTTAACATCCGTTATCTTTTTGAAACTAAGGTGGATAAATCCTGAGGGTAGTGTGAACTTAGTAAAAGAATATTAACACTTTTGCCTTGTTTGGCCATGTTTGTAACCAGTGTAACAGTATTATTTCACACATTCGTTCTCTGTATTGTATTTGTCAGTTTCCTGCTTCTATACATAATAAGGGGGCAGAATGTTATCTTATAAAGGCATTAGTTGTCTTTTTATCACCTCTAACGCTGCAGGTGTTTGAATAATAAACTGTGAGTAGCAATCCATTAGGGATTTGTTAGGAAAGTGTTACTGTTTGAATAAGTGTTTTTATTACTGTCAAATTCTACTGTCGATTACTGTCAAATTCTTGTATTTTGGACTGTTTTAAAGCCACTTATCACCTTTGATGCATTAAAACATAAAATATGATTTTGAGGTGTTTTTTTCAGCTCATTACTAAGCAGCACCTAATTACATGAGTCAGGAAAATAACAACAAATAAATTTAACCCCTTAGTGACCATCCATAAGGATTCCTCCGTCGGTCACTGAGGGGCCTTCGGCTAGGCCGTGGGGTTAGAAAAAGGTTTGTGGTACCTTAGGCCACATTCACACGTGACATTTTGGTTACATTTGGAAACGCAATCCAAAGGCTCCACTTGTGATAACATATTTTGGTAACATTGGGGGTCATTTATTAAGGGCCCGATTCGCGTTTTCCCGACGTGTTACCCGAATATTTCCGTTTTGCGCCGCTTGTACTTAAATTGCCCCGGGATTTTGGCGCACGCGATCGGATTGTGGCGCATCGGCGCTGGCATGCGCGCGACGGAAATCGGGGGGCGTGGCCGAACGAAAACCCGACGTATTCGGAAAAACCGCCGCATTTAAAAACCGAAAATGTGTCGCATAAGGACCGCTTACCTTCACCTGGTCCAGCTCGGTGCATTCCGGCGCGATGAGTTTACTTTCAGCGCAGCAGCGCCACCTGGTGGACGGCGGAAGAACTACCTTATTAAATCCCGGCCGGACCCGAATCCAGAGCGGAGAAGCCGCCGCTGGAACGCGAATGGACCGGGTAAGTAAATTTGCCCCATTGTGTTTCCAACACATTAACTAAATGCAAAGTAAATACAATCTTACCTTAACAAGCGATCGCAGGTGGAGCCTTTGGATTGTGTTTCAAAATGGAACCAAAATGCCACATGTGAACGTGGCACCAGAGGCTCTACAAACACGTCACGGCACCTGAAAACTATTCTGCCCTACAAAAGCTCAATGACTCCTTACCTTCCGTGCTTTGCCATTTGCCCTGACAGTGGGTTACATGCACATATGGGGTGTCCTCTTACTCAGAAAAAACTGTACAATATATTCGTGTCACGGGTGATCCCGGGATCCATGTCTCGGATCGCGGGGGCACCCATGCTCCACTGTGTGGCGCGGTGCCCCTGTTCCCCCTGCCTGTACTCACCTCTCCAAGCTCCTGGCTCCTGGCTAATCCGGCTTGCATTTATAATCCGGCACCTCCCTCCCCCCTCTGCCGGATCTTCAATTCATTCCATTGAAGTGAAAGCCTCCTGTGTTCCTCCTGTGCGTTTCCAGGCGCCTCCGTGTTTCCCGTGTTCCTGTGGCATTCCCGTATTCCTGCAGCATTCCCGTCTTCATGTGGCGTTCCCGTGGCGGTCCTGTGTTCCTGTGTCTGTCCTGTGTTCCTGTGGCGGTCCTGTGTTCCTGTGGCGGTCCTTTGTTCCTGTGGCGGTCCTGTGTTCCTGTGGCGGTCCTGTGTTCCTGTGGCGGTTCTGTGTTCCTGTGGCGCTCCTGTGTTCCTGTGGCATTCCTGTGGCGCTTCTGTGTTCCTGTGGCGGTTCTTTGTTCCTGTGGCGCTTCTGTGTTCCTGTGGCGTTCCTGTGTTCCTCTGCTGGTCCTGTATTCCTGTGCCGGTTCTGTGTCCCAGTGGTCATCCTGAAGTCCTGCCATCCTGAGGTCCTGCTATCCCAAGGTCCTGCCATCCTGAGGTCCTGCCTTCCCGAGGTCCAGCTATCCCGAGGTCCTGCCATCCCGAGGTCCTGCCTTCCCTGTGTCTGGTTTCCTGCTTTTCTACATTGGCTGCCACCGTGGGCCTTGTCGCACCTGTGGAACGACCTTGTGGCTCCCCGCCACAGCAAGACCATCTCACTTTGCAGCGGGCTCTGGCCAAGACCGGGGGCCACTTAGACTCCGGTCCCGGGATGCGACTAGTACCATCATCTCCTGCGGTGGCCCAGGGAGTCCACAGACTCTAGCCCCAAGAGACTCTTCAACACCACCGTGTGTGACAATTCGTAGATGCATAGCCTACTTTTATTCAGTTAATGTGGGTAAATTTTGCTGCTAAATGAACGTATTAATGATAAATATTAGTGAATTCCAAATCAAACCTTCGTTTTGTTTTAATTTCTGTGAAATACATGAAGGGTTAACAAGCTTCCTACCTGCTGTTTTGAATAGTTTGAGGGGTGAAGTTAATAGAACGGGGTGATATGTGGTGGCTTTCTATTAACAGAACTTCCAAAACCCCTAAATGAAATGAAATGGTCTCCAAAATAATTGATTCTAACATTTTCAGGAAAATTTGTAGGTTTAACCATCAATGTTATTTAGATGTAAAAAGGCATTTAGACCCTTCTTGAAGCTCCCTGCTGTCCCTGCTGTGACCTGCGCCTGAGGCAGGCTATTCCATATTCCACAGATTGACATTTCTCATAGTCAAAAAAAAGTCATTGGAGAGTTCTGACAAGCTGACCAATGAGAACGCAGGTTGTCAAACCATTCTGATAATAACAGCATATTCTAAGATGTGATAATTGCAGACACTTACTGTATAATATACAGTATTCAGATTGTTGGTCTATGTTATTTACAACCTATTAGATTTTGTCCCAGGATCCTTTTTATACAAGTGTAGCCTGATTCCTCAGGTCTCTCATAAATCATAGTGAAGCGACACATAAACAAGCAGTATTTCTATTCCTGCTTTTCATGTTACCAGGTCTTTCATCGCTCCCTGAAACAACAAAGTAATCAAACCTCAATATAAATACACAGCAGCAGTAATTTCTTTGCATATATATATCCATTTTATACCGAACAAATTTTGAGGAACGTTTAAAAAGCAATCTGTTCTGTGCAGATGTTCTCTTCATTTGTTTATTAGCTCACATCTAATTACAACAGGAAAGTCGTTTTTTTTGACAAAACAAATAAGCGGGAGTGTGCATTAAGAGGCATTCCCGTCACAGTCACATTTAATAATTATTTTACATTTACCCTCCGAGTGCCGTAAAAATGTTAGCGTGACTGATTTAATAAAAGCATGACACAGATTTATATTATCCAAACTATTCAGAATCCATTAAGGGATTAGAGAAAAATCATTTTAGCTTCAAAAAGACTAATAGGATATTATCATGCATAAAACAGGGCATCAATAAAGTGCAGGATTATTTCCTATTTCTAGACATATTAACCTTTCTAATAATGACTGAAAATGCAGTTCTGTAAGTTGTTTTTTTTTATTAGACATGTGAAAAGCCCATGTCTGGGAGTGCATGAAAGTTGTGAAAATGAAGCTTGTAAAAAACAAAGAGAAAATCGGGACATTTGTGAATAGAGAAACGATAATACAGTGAAAATAATCCAAAAAATTTGTTCAGATAAAACTACCCATGGCTGTTACTGTACCTCTCAGACTAGCACAGTTAGTACCCCATATATAAAGGTAAGTCTCTGCTCCTATCAAACCCCCCTGGATACACTATTGTTAGTTTGGAAGAATATTCTGACCTGACCTTCGTTATTTAACTTTCCAAGTTGGTAAAATCACTTGACCCACAACAATGTGAAAAATTGTGTCTCCATTTACCCTTCCTTATAGATTGTGAGCCTTCACGAGTAGGGTCCACATTCCACTTGTTTTCTATCAGTAGTGGATTATAATGTGGATGGTTTGATCAGTAGCCTGGGGGCCGTGGCTACCCAAACCACCTACCAAATTTTCAAACTCAGAATGACATTCACCATGAAATTCTCATACATCTGTTCATGCTCTCAATACACATGAAGGTCCTCCAAAGGTCCTGAAACTACAGATTGAAAGCAGGCAGAAGGGACACATCCTCCATTCCCCAAGAAGCTGATTCTAGCACCAAATGTAGGAAGTGATTCCAGACTATTCCTACAGCCCATTAATCCTAATCTGCCCGTTTCCTATTACTGTAGTTTTTGTATTGTACTTGCATTTGATTTTGTCTTTATGTAATGTATGTGAACCCCTTATTGGTTGTACAGCACCATGGCATTAACTCAATCCTGACCACCCAATACCTTTCAAAAGAAGACGCTGCAGGTCCCAAGTCAACTGGGGCTCTTATAGATGTCTAAGTTACAGTGGAACTTCTAAAAACAAAAAATGAATATTTCCCAATAAAGTAAAAGAAAAATCCTCGGCTACACTATAAAAAACATCGCCATAGTCGTTTGTTGGGCCGAACCTATTCATATTATATATATCAAAATGACCATTGCACACTGGGAAATTAATTTATAACGGTCATTTTGATCTCATTTTCAAAAATCACATATATATACTATACATTACAAAAAAAGGATTTTGTTCCCACTTTTTAAAACTTAGTTCATCTCTATGGAGCTGACAGAAGCAGAATGGACATGCGCAGCTTTCTGCTCCGATGGGGGGTCTGGTGATCTGTAGGGGTCTCATCACTGAGCAAGTTAGGCCCTATCCTGTGGGGCCTTGTTTGGAGGAAAACCCCTTTTAAAGGAAATTTACCACCAGAATCAAGGATTGTAAACCAAGCACACCTACATTCCAGTGCGTGACACTGTTGCAGGATTTGCTCCTCTTTTAGCTTTTTATGCCCTTCTTTGAAAATAAATAAAACTTGACAGATTATGCAAATGAGCCCATGCAAATGAGCCTATTAATTTGCATACATTGTTAAAGGACACCTGTCATAAAGTCTCTGCACCTAATTCTGTCACCTCTACCTGTTGGAGCAGCTCACAAGGATCCCATCCCAGCCTTTATCTAATCACTTCATACATTAATCATTATAAAATTATGCATTCTTTATTATGTAAATGAGGCTGGTCACATGATCAGAGGCAGTGATGTCACCCCTGTTACCCCTCCCCTCTCCTCCCCTGCTCATATCTGTGTGTAATGTATAGTAAAGCATTGCTAGTGTCTGTGCTTTACCTGCTGACATGCTGCATCCTCCTAATACACATGTGTGAGGAACACAGACATCAGCTACACAAGTACCTGACATGTTCTGCTATAACATGGCTGCCTGGAGCTGTTGAATCTCTCCTATACACACACAGGTTGCAGGGGGTGCCAGCACCAGGAAGCACATGGAGGAGCCATTACACTATTATACCTCACACCATTATACAGGATGTCAGTCATGTGTATAGGAGTATCTCTTACACACAGGCTGCAGGGGGCGCCAGCACCAGGAAGCAAATGGAGGAGCCATTACACCATTATACCTCACACCATTATACAGGCTATCAGTCATGTGTATAGGAGTATCTCATACACACAGTCTGCAGGGGGCGCAAGCACCAGGAAGCACATGGGGGAGCCATGACACCATTATACCTCACACCATTATCCAGGCTGTCTGTCAAGCACTGGGGGGTGTGGCTATGCCTCCCACTCATGAATAAGGTGGACAGCTTGAATATAATAATGAGTCATTGGACATCTCACAGGTCATTTGCATACAGCTTTAGGACCTCATTGCTTAAGTTCACAGACATGTAGAGGGACAATGAAGGGATAGAGGCAATGCTTTCTAATGACAGTTTATGAAAATATATTTAGTTTAGGAGGTTAATTTGCCCAACGGGTTTTCTTTAAACACTCCCTACGCGTTCCATGCATCAAACACTGTTGGTGTAAGAAGTCTGATTTTAAAGTCACTCGCCATGCAGTTTTAGTTAAGATTTTTGCCTTGTTTCTTTGCATATAAGTGTGGGTGCAAACATCAGGTCCTAGTGCAATCATCAGGTGCTAACTTGCATTGTTGAATATCTCATGAGAGCATTAGGTGAATGTGCCTGTGTATCTTGTTGCTCACATGTTTGAGGCCGTGCTCGCACGTTGTGTTTCAGTTGCATTTATAAATGCAACTCAGACGCAACGAGGAGGGGCTTGGCTAGACTGCAAAGCATATGCGCTTTAGAAAACCCCCTCCCCACTGCTTTTGAGTTGCGTCTAAAAACACAACTGAAGCGCAAAATGTGAAAATATCTCATATCTAATATGTAAGACCACAAATTAGTGACAATAAAGAGACACTTAAGTAATAATGGGTCAGTATACTGTCACCGAAAATCACAGATAGCATACGGATGTGAAAAACGCAGGTCTGAATGAGCCCTTGCTCCTAGAATCAATTGTATTGCTGTACTGTGTCTAATGTATGATATGGCCTGTGCTTGGGCTAATATTATTAATAACCTATTCTGTGCTCTACACCATCAGGGTCTACACCCATTCACTGGCCAAGAGGACCATGGATGTAATCATTAACCCATTCACTGCCCCAGATAGACCACAAGGGATATAATCATTAACCCATTCACTGCCCTTATCAGCCATGATTAAGGGCAGTAAATGTTCCTGAAACGCGTTGACAATTTTGGATATTTGTATATAACTTTGGATGACGTGTATATGCGCTAATAAAGAAAGAATACAGTTTTCCACCAGATGGACCAGAATTTTTTGCTGTTTGCTATATGGACCCTGGCAGAGGGGTGGACCGTGCTCAGTGGAACAAGTCATTGGGGAGGATGGTGAGCTGGATTGCTTTTTGTTTTGTACGAGGAAACTATAAACCTCTTATGTGCTATCAACCCCTGAGACTGCGTGTACATTCAGCGTTTACATCAAGTTCTAAAATGCAATACAACAGCTAAGGAGAGGAGGAGCTTTACCTAATTGCATTGCAGTAAACATTTCCATTTACAAAACCCAATGTTAATGCGCGTGTTAACATTATGTAAATGTTTGTGTTTTGTTAACACAATGTTCATGCAATTTCAATGTGTAGTTAACATAAAACTATACCATTGCGTTTTGTAAATGCATATTTTAACACCAATGTAATTTGGCAAATCTCCTCTTCTCTGCTGTTGTATTGCATTTCAAAACACAATGGAAACGCCACGTGTGACCTCAGCCTCAACTTCGCCAGACTATTAGTGCATCTGCACATGTTGTGGATTCTCATACAGACAAAAAAACACATGCAAAATTCTCCAATCCCCATGGTTTTTATGTGCAGTTTTTCATGTGGATTTGTTGTTACTTTTTTATGCAGATTTTCTACATGTGTTTTTTTTTTTTACCTGTTTTGTTTCACCTGATCTAATGTCATTACAAGCAAAAATCTACATCATAGTGTCATAGTATATAAGGCTGGAAAAAGATGCAGGACCATCAAGTCCAACCTTTAAGAATTAAATAAATGTTTTTTCCCCCATCACCCGTGATATTTTTGCTCTCCAGGAAGGTATCCCTGTCTATGGTGATGGTAGAACCGCCTCTGCTCTAGGTGGAGAGTATTCCCCCTGTCTATGGTGATGGGAGATCCTCCTCTCCTATAGGTGTAGAGGAAGCCCCTGTCTATGGTGATGGCAGAACCTCCTCTCCTCTAGGTGTAGAGGATGCCCCCTGTCTATGGTGATGATAGAACTGCCTCTCCTCTAGTTGTAGAGGATGCCCCCTGTCTATAGTGATGGTAGAACCTCATCTCCTCTAGGTGTAGAGGATGTCCCCTGTCTATGGTGATGGTAGAACCTCCTCTCCTCTAGGTGTAGAGGATGCCCCCTGTCTATGGTGATGATAGAACTGCCTCTCCTCTAGTTGTAGAGGATGCCCCCTGTCTATAGTGATGGTAGAACCTCATCTCCTCTAGGTGTAGAGGATGCTCCCTGTCTATGGTGATGGTAGAACCTCCTTTCCTCTATATGTAGAGGATGCTCCCTGTCTATGGTGATGGTAGAACCTCCTCTCCTCTAGGTGTAGAGGATGCCCCCTGTCTATGGTGATTGTAGAACCTCCTCTCCTCTAGGTGTAGACGATTCCGCTGTCTATGATGATGGTAAAACCGCCTCTCCTCCGGGTGTAGACGATTCCCCCTGTCTATGGTGATGGTAGAACCTCCTGTAGGTGTAGAGGATGCTGCCTGTCTATGATGATGGTAGAACCTCCTCTCCGCTACATGTAGAGGATGCCCCCTGTCTATGGTGATGGTAGAACCACCTCTCCTCTAGGTGTAGAGGATGCCCCCTGTCTATGGTGATGGTAGAACCTCCTCTCCTATAGGTGTAGAGGATGCCCCCTGTCTATGGTGATTGTAGAACCTCCTCTCCTCTAGGTGTAGACGATTCCCCTGTCTATGATGATGGTAAAACCGCCTCTCCTCCGGGTGTAGACGATTCCCCCTGTCTATGGTGATGGTAGAACCTCCTGTAGGTGTAGAGGATGCCCCCTGTCTATGGTGATGGTAGAACCACCTCTCCTCTAGGTGTAGAGGATGCCCCCTGTCCATGGTGATGGTAGATGCACCTCTCCTCTAGCTGTAGAGGATGCCCCCTGTCTATGGTGATGGTAGAACCTCCTCTCCGCTACGTGTAGAGGATGCCCCCTGTCTATGGTGATGGTAGATGCGCCTCTCCTCTAGGTGTAGAGGATGCCCCCTGTCTATGGTGATGGTAGAACCTCCTCTCCTCTAGGTGTAGAGGATGTCCCCTGTCTATAGCAATGGTAGAACTTCCTCTCCTCTAGGTGTAGAGGATGTCCCCTGTCTATAGTGATGGTAGAACCTCCTCTCCTCTAGGTGTAGAGGATGTCCCCTGTCTATGGTGATGGTAGAACCTCCTCTCCGCTACGTGTAGAGGATGCTCCCTGTCTATGGTGATGGTAGAACCGCTTCTCCTCTAGGTGTAGGGGATGCCCTCTGTCTATGGTGATGGTAGAACTGCTTCTCATCTAGGTGTAGGGGATATCCCCTGTCTATGGTGATGGTAGAACCTCCTCTCCTCTAGGTGTAGAGGATGCTCCCTGTCTATGGTGATGGTAAAACCTCCTCTCCTCTAGGTGTAGAGGATGCTCCCTGTCTATGATGATGGTAGAACCTCCTTTCCGCTACATATAGAGGATGCTCCCTGTCTATGGTGATGGTAGAACCTACTATAGGCGTAGAGGATGCCCCCTTGTCCTGGTCACAGGCCTAGGTATAAAAAGATCTTTATTGTTTTATTTTCTGCACTAAGCAACAATTTCCGCATTGAAAAAAAAAACACATCGGCGCATTTAGGGTCCGTCGGGTTTCCAGACTATTTCTGATTTGCACCGCATTTAACAGGGGCTTTTGGCGCACGTGATCGGATTTTGGCGCAATTTTCATGCAACGCAAATAAGGGGCGTGGCCGTTGGACAACCCAACTGATTCGGACTAAGTGCAGGATTTAAAATTCAAATTGCACTGGGAAGAAGAAGGTGAACTCCGGCAGACCTCAGCGGGGAAGCGACAAATGCAGGATATCAGGCACACCATCTTGGTGAGTCGCGCCGGACTTCATCCTTGTCGGACTGTCCGGATCGGGGATCGCGACAGGACCGGGTAAGTAAATGTGCCCCATTATCTATCATAATTTTTCCAAATTACATTCACCTTAATGCCAATATGTTAAAATACAGTTTTTTTCACACCAAAATCTGTGTGAAAAATCTGCACAGGATCCGCAATGTGTGTAGATAACCTTAGCGATGTGATGACTATCCTTCTGTTTTCTAGAGAAAATTATTTAGTTTCACAATTCGATGTAGTATTGACATGGGCCATCAGCTGTCTGTGTGCACCCCTGTATTGCAGTGAATACAAGACTTGGGTAGTATATGCCTTACATCTTTGAGATCACAGCTCTTTGTTAATACATATTGAACATAATTTATTTCTATTTCTTATTTTCTTTTCATAGCAGTGGTATTTCCCATAGAACAAGTCTGGCTTTATATTCTAGGCTTTATCACGATAAGTCACCACTTGTCTTACTAAATTTGCAGGTCTCTACAATGTAGTTCCCTTCTTTTGGTTTCCTTCTTTCCCTCAGCAGTGTGTGGCTGTGCTGTGGTTTAATTTACTTTGAGAACTCTATTAGCATAGTGGGTTTTGTATATGGAATACATTTCAATAATGTTATGCTGCTGAATTTTTTACATGTGATTGTCTATGCTAAACTCGGTGGCTCAAAAGGCTTCTAAATGATATGCAAATGGAACGGGTGATTTTAGAAATCCAGCCAGGAAAACTAATGGCACAATATTTTCATATGTTTGGGAAGGTGCATGTTGTTTCTATAAGAAGTCATTATTAAGGAGGCGTGGGTGGTGTTAAATCCTGCACTAGAATCCAGCATAATCCTGCCATTTCTGATCAGCGCATGTGGGCAGGGTATTCAGGACGCTGACTGTCAATCACTGTGTGTGGGTGGGGTAATCAGGACTATCAGAACTCTCACTGTCAATCACTGTGTGTGCGCGGGGTAATTAGGATTCTCACTGTCAATAGCTGTGTGTGGGTGTGGTTATCAGAACCTTGTCAATCACTTTGTGTGGGTGGGGTAATCAGGAATCTTATTGTCAATCACTGCATGATAAGTGGGGTAATCAGACGCTT